>NC_073304.1:237352371-237542371 GCF_027595985.1 Sorex araneus | reverse complement strand
CCCGCCCAGTTACTCGCCTGAGTTTACCGAGCAGATACTAAGTGCTCACGACTCCCAACTCCCCCACCTTTACAGAGCCCCCAGGATGGTGCAGAGACTTCCCTGAGCCCCAGCCCTTGACAGTGACCCCCCAGGCCTCGGTCTGGCCCTCAGGGCTGCCACGCTTCCCACAGGGACGGGGGGATGCCACGCGAATGACACCTTCGGGCACCCAGAGCACGTGGTACAGTTGACCCTGCCGGAACCCTGTCCCCGTCCCAGTGTGCCGGGCTGCAGAGCTGCCCTTGCGGCCACCAGCAACCCCGCAAGCAGGGAGGTCTCCGTGTGGAGGGCGCTGAGCATGCAAGGGACACTCGTGGGACACAAGGGTGCGAGGGGATGGGCGCCAGCCCGGCCTCAGGGTGTCACTGGACGATGCTCTAACTCAGGGTGGGAGCAGGCCAGGGCCATAGGGCAGCAGGGAGGGCGTTTGCCTTGCTGACCCGGGTTCCATCTCCGGCATCCCGTAAGTGCCCGCGCCCAGCAGTGCTCAGGGATCACTCCTGGTGTTGCTTGGGGAACCCTATGGGGTCCCGGGCTCCAACCCTAGTTGGCCATGTGCAAGGTCGCCTCACCTGCTGCTCTATATCACTCCAGCCCCTAATTTTTTTATTTAATTAATTTATTCTTGTTTATTTTATTTTATTTTATTTTGCTTTTTGGGTCATACCCAGCGATGCACAGGGTTTACTCCTGGCTCTACACTCAGGAATTACCCCTGGCGGTGCTGGGAATCAAACCTGGGTCGGCTGCGTGCAAGGCAAACGCCCTCCCCGCTGTGCTATTGCTCCAGCCCCTTGTTTATTTTATTTTTAAAGTTTCCTTTATTTTTGAGCCACACCCAGAAGTGTCAGGGCTTACTCCTGACGCTGTGCTCAGGGATCACTCCTGGGGGCACTCAGGAGCCATATCTGGGCCAGCCACATGCAGGGCACGTTCCTTACCCCTGACAGCTGCCTGGCTCCAGCCCGGAGTGCCTTGTGCAGCCTGTCACCAGCTCTTCTCTTTAACAGAACAGCACGAGGCAGTGAGATGGCGCCGGGCTGGCCGGGAAAGCCCGAGAGTAGAGACAATACGGCCGAAAGTTTCGAGACCCCCACTGGGGCCCCGAGCGTGTGCACCCACAAGGCCCCTTTCCGGGGCTGTCAGGGCTGTAGGGACACTAGTGCCCTCCAGGACCTTCCCGCTCACAGCAACGGAGACGTGCAAGCAGGAGCGGCGCTAGCACTGTCATGGCTGCCGTTGTTCTGGCGGGTGTCATCATGGCTGGTGCTGTCCAGCTCACAAGGTGGCTGGGGCCCGGGGGCTGCGTCACAGGTGGAGGGGGGAAGGGGGTCTCAGGGCAGGCTTCACCCAGCCCCCCAGAACTGGGCACAGAGTGTCCCCTCAGCGTTCCCCTCAGTGTTCTCAGCGTTTCCCTCAGCTTTCCCCTCAGTGTTCCCTTCAGTGTTCCCCTCAGTATTCCCCTCAATGTTCCCCTCAGTGTTCTCAGTGTTCCCCTCTGTGCTCCCCTCAGCGTTTCTGTCAGTGTTCCCCTCAGTGTTCCCCTCAACGTTCCCCTCAGTGTTCTCAGTGTTCCCTATTCCTCCACTGTTCCCCTCATCATTCCCCTCAGTGTTCCCCTCAGCATTCCCCTCTGTGTTCCCCACAGCGTTCCCTTCAGCATTCCCTCAGTGTTTCCCTCAGTATTTCCCTCAGTGTTCCCCTGTGTTCTCCTCAGCGTTCCCCTCAGCGTTTCCCTCAGTGTTCCCCTTAGCGTTCCCCTCAGTGTTCTCAGTGTTCCCTTCTCCTTCTCATTCCCCTCATCATTCCCCTCAGTGTTCCCTTCAGCATTCCCTCAGTGTTCCCCTCATCTTTTCCCTCAGTGTTCCCTCAGTGTTCCTCTCTGTGTTCCCCTCAGTGTTCCCCTCAGCATTTGCCTCAGTGTTCCCCTCAGTTTCCCCTCAGCATTCCCCCATCAGTGTTCCCCTCAGCATTCCCCGGTCACTAGACTCACCAGACCCCAAGCTTCTCCTGGCTGCATCTTGGCGGGAGGGGTGCGCTGGCTTCCACAACAGAGGCGCCTTGGTCTGAGTCAGCTTGCCCCTGCTCGAGGCTGACATCTCCTCTCACATATTTTTCTAATTCTTAATTTGTTCTTTATTTTATTTTTTACAAAGTTGTTCATGATGATTTATTGCATTTAATATTCCAACACCAATTCCGCCACCATTATACCTTCCCACCACCATTATTTCCAATTTTCCCAACTATCACCCAAGCCTGCCCCAATAACAGGCCCTAAATAATTTATTTTGTATTGCTTGTTATGAATAATTTGCTAAGAATGATCAAAAAAGATTTCCTTAGAAGAAAGTATGTGAAGATTGTTCTATCTCACCATGGAGCCATTAAGCTCTTGTATAAGAGATTACTAACAGGTGCTTACAGGTTAAGCCTTGTATGCGAGGGCTGGAGCGATAGCACAGCGGGGAGGGCGTTTGCCTTGCATGTGGCCGCCCCAGGTTCAATTCTCAGCAACCCATAGGGTCCCCCGAGCACCACCAGGAGTAATTTCTGAGTGCAGAGTCAGGAGTAACCCCTGAGCATTGCCGAATGTGACCCAAAAAGAAAAAAAAAGAACCCCAGATTTGCTGTCAAGACCCCCTTTGTCGGATCCATCATTCATGTGGGTTCATGTTTTTCCACTGTCAGGAACATTCGTTTTCCCCCGCCCCTCTTGAGAGTGAGTTGGAGACCCTGGACCCTGAAAATTCTGAGGAGAGGAGAAGGGAGGGAAAAGGTAGGGGAGGGGAGGGGAGAGGAAAGGAGAGGTGCAGGGGAGGGCAGGGGAGGGAAGAGGAGGGGAGGGGGGCCACCTTGCCCACGGAATGGGAGCCTGGCAGCGGGAGGAAGAGCATCAGCCACGAAGGAACAGCGTCCATGGAGCAGGGCCCCCAGCCCCCTCCCCCCTCTGCCCTCCCCCTTCCCCCCTCTCGCCTCTATCCGGCCGGCCCCCCAGCCCCCCAGGCCCTGCCCTGCCCATCGGGCTCGGCCGTTGCTCACACATTCATGCTCCGTTCCCGTCTCTGGCCCGTTGAATGTGGCTCTGGGCTGGGGTCGCCCTGCCAGGCCTGGTCCTGGCCCCCCTCTGCCGAGGACCCCCTTTCCCCAAGCCCCAACCACCCCCGTTAGAGCAAGGGAAGGGCAGGACGTGGGGGGCCCTGAGGCGGGGCGGGCAGAGGAGGTCACCCCGCGGCCAGTGCTCCCTGCCGGCTCGGAGCCCCTGAGCCGGTGCGAGAGGCCCTCGGAGGCGAGCCGTGGCGAGCAGCCTAATGGCTAATTTCCAACATTTATTACAATTCTGGAGAGACTTGGAAGCTGCCGCGCTTGATTCTAATAAACGCGGTCGTGGAGCAGCCGCTTATCAAAGTGACACAAATTGTGTGGTAAATAGATTACGGCCGCACGCGCTCCCTCCCGCCAGGCCCGGGGCACTCTGGGCCCCTCGTCCCCCTCTGCCGCCTCCCGCAGTGGCCCCTGCCCTGGGCAGGACTCGGTCCGAGGGCCAGCGGGCCGGGTGTTCCAGAAGATTCCACCACAGCGCAGGCCGCTCACCCTGGACGCGGAGCCGGGCAGGCCCCTCCCGCGTGCGGTGCCAGGGCCCCGCTGGCCCGACACGGCGCCCGTCCCCCGCAGAGACACTTCAGGGGCAGCTCCCGACGCTGGCCAGGGCCTCGGAGTCTCTGGACACAGGCCCGCAGCACCGCGGGCACCACTGTCGCACTGTGTCCCGTGGCTCATCGATTTGCTCGAGCAGACACCAGTAACGTCCTGGGCGCTGTCACCCCAGCCTGCCCGGCCCCACACCCCCTTCCTCTGACGGGCCCCAGGCCTGTGCTCGCACCCCGACCTCTGCGAGGCAGGAGCTGACCCCAGGGACCCTCGCAGGGCCGGGAGGTGTCCGGGGCGGGTCACACGGGGTCCAGGGCTCCGCTCTGCGGGGCCAGCAGGGAACAGGGAACCGGAACCCCAGAACTGCAGGCGGGTCAGAGCCCAGGGGAAGACGCACCCGCTCCTCACTCGGGGCTGGGGTCTGCGGGTGCGATTCTAAACATAGATGAGAGATGAAACACACATGCACACACATGCACACACGTGCACATGCATGCACACAGGCACCCATGTGCACCCATGTGCACATGCATGCATACATGCACGCACACACATGCACATGTGCACGTGCACACATATGCACACATGTGTGCATGCACACACGCACATGCACACACACTCACACGCACACGCACTGCTCAGCTCACAGGCCCAGCCCCCAGCCCAGGGGTTTCTTGTGCTCCCGAAACAGCTTCTGTTCGCCTCCCGCGGAGGGCGGAATCCTGGGGGCGGGCGTGCCGGGGCTGTGATGACCAGGAGCCCCGGCCCTGTGGCCCCCGCCCCCCCCACTCACCTCTGCAGGGGGACCAGAGGTTCCTTCCCACCCCAGCTGATTCGGGAATGTTCTGGCATCACTGATAGAAACTGCAGCCTGAACTTGTCGCCATGGCAACTGCTGGCTGTGAGCAGTGGAGCGAGGGGCCGGGGTCTCCAGGCTGGGGGTGGGGAGCTGAGCCTCCCTTGGGGGCCCTGCTGGTGGGGGGTGGGGGCGTCCTGCCAGCCTGGCTCCGTGGGTGGTCTGGCCCTGCCCCCAGGTGGGGGAGTGAGCCACCCCCTCAGGCTGGCACCGGGCGAGAGAAACGCAGGTGGAAGATGCTCTGAGCTGCCCTAGCCAAGGGGTTCAGGGTCCAGCCGGCAGCAGCCTGAGCCCCACGGGCACGAGGGAGGGGGCGGCTGCACCTTCCGTCCTGGGAGGCCGAGAGAGGGCCTGTCTGGGGAGGGGCGTCCCGCGACAGCCACATCCCCCAACTTTTGTTCCCGGGCCCCAATCCCTGGTCTGCATGGGGGGTGCTGGGCTCTGGGACAGGGAGGGCGGGGCTCTGGGGCAGGGAGGGGCGGGGCTCTGGGGCAGGGAGGGCGGGGCTCTGGGGCAGGGAGGGGCGGGGCTCTGGGACAGGGAGGGCGGGGCTCTGGGGCAGGGAGGGGCGGGGCTCTGGGGCAGGGAGGGCGGGGCTCTGGGGCAGGGAGGGGCGGGGCTCTGGGGCAGGGAGGGCGGGGCTCTGGGGCTGGGAGGGGCGGGGCTCTGGGACAGGGAGGGCGGGGCTCTGAGACAGGGAGGGCGGGGCTCTGGGACAGGGAGGGGCAGGGCTCTGAGACAGGAGGGGCGGGGCTATGGGGTCCAGCACCAGTCCAGGCTGGCAGGGGCACCCTTTCGGGGTGAGGGGACAGCGGTGAGCCCAGGGCACGCCCAGCAGGCCCTGCCAGCCATTCTGGAAGGTTCTGACGTCCAGGCAGCTCCCCTTCCCCCTTCCCGGGCCCTCTTGGTGCCCGCCCAGCTCAGTTCCCAGCGGCTCCGGGCCCTGAGGCCGCGTTGGGCAGAGGGGGGAGTGGGGTGGAGCGGGGAGGGGGTTGGAGGGAAGAAGGGGGAGGTGGGGGGGGGAGTCCTGGGCCAGCAGGCGTGGGCGCTGGGGGCAGGCGGGGTGAGCAGGACCCCTGCCCCGCTCCCGCTCCTGGGCCCACGTCTGCCGGTTGGGGTCTCCGGACCCTTGGCTCGGTCTCACCCCAACAAGGCCAGGAAGGAGCGAGACCAGGCCGGCTGGTGGGGTCAGGGCGCCGGCTGTGAGGCCCCCGGGAGACACTCCGTCTGTCCGTCTGTCTGTCCGGGCTCTCGGACACTGGAGAGACTCAGAGCCTGTGGGAAGGACGGGGCCTCACGGGAAGGCAGCCACACAACGGGGGTCCTGGGGGCTCCAGGGCCCACCCCCACGTGGCAGCTGCCCCCGCACCTCCTCCTCCCTGCAGCCCCTCCGCCCTGCACGGCCCCAGTGCCTCTTCCAGCTGTGCCCGCTTGCAGCTGTCCGGGCAGCAACTCTGAGTGTGTGTGGAAGGTCTGTGAGCACTGTTTCTAGAATAAAAGGAGCATGTTTCAGTGATCAGCCATTTTACTTATTTCCTTATTTGGCGGACGGGACTCACGCGGCCTGCGGGTCGAGGCCCTGTCCACGTCCACACCAGCTCGGCGGGGACCCCAGACCTCACTGCCGCCCCCCCCGCCCGGTCACCTGGGGCCCCTGCGCGGGCTCTGGACAGAGCTGTGCCCGTGCCTGAGGCCAGGGCCTGCCCCCGCAGGCGTCCCGGCCGTGGCTCCGGCCCTCTGGTCCCCAGCGCCTCTCTACAAGCCCCTCTGAGGCCCCTCGGCTACGGACCCCCCACAGCCTCGGGATGCAGGAAGTTGGGGACACCTTGTTGGGGACACCCCGGGGGGCTCCACCTCCCTTTAAGAGAGAGAGAGAGAGAGAGAGAGACGGTCAGCGAGGCCAGCAGGGGGGCGCCTGGCTTGATCCCCAGCACCGCACAGCCCTGCGGGAGCCTCTGGAATGACCCCAGCCATGCGTGGCCCCAAAACCAAGCAAGAAGAGTGACAGCATAGCAGGGAGTGCACTGGGCCTGTGCACAACTGGCCCGGGGACAAGCCCTGGCACCCTACAGGTCCCCTGAGCCCACCAGGAGTGAGCCCTGAGCACAGAGCCAGGAGTCAGCCCTGAGCACAGAGCCAGGAGTGAGTTCTGAGCACAAAGCCGGGAGTCAGCCCTGAGCACAGAGCAGGAGTGATGCCTGAGCACAGAGCCGGGAGTCAGCCCTGAGCACAGAGCAGGAGTGATGCCTGAGCACAGAGCCAGGAGTCAGCCCTGAGCACAGAGCCAGGAGTCAACCCTGAGCACAGTCAGGAGTGATGTCTGAGCACAGAGCCAGGAGTGAGTTCTGAGCACAAAGCCGGGAGTCAGCCCTGAGCACAGAGCCAGGAGTCAGCCCTGAGCACAGCATCAGGAGTCAGCCCTGAGCACAGCATCAGGAGTCAGCCCTGAGCACAGTCGGGAGTGATGCCTGAGCACAGAGCCGGGTGTGGCACAAGGAACAGACAGGAGGGCGAGAAGCCGCAGACCGTGGCTGTGTGGAGGCTGCGGGTGGCGGGTTCAGGCCTCCCTCGCGCCGCCTCCCTCTGCCCCTCAGGGACCCGCCGCAGTGCTCGGGTGGAAGAGGCTCCGAGCAGCCCGTAGCGTCTCCTCCCGTCCCTCACGGCCCCCGCCTGTTAAGTGCGACCTTGATTAGGGGAGCGCCCTCGCGCCCCAGACCATGATTAGCTGCTGCGGCAGGAAGAGTGATTAGATTAGGAATATTAGAGACCCATTAATCTGCGCCCGCACGGCCCCGCTCGCCCCTGCCGAGGCGACACTCTGGGGTCACCAGCGACGCGGGTCCCTGGGTGACAGCCGGCGGGACACCGGCACCGGCTCTGGCCCCCAGGGGTCTCCAAGACCACAAGGGGCCCCTCTGCTCCGCTGCAGCCCCGCGGGGCCCCACTGGGCACAGAGCGACACTCTCGGGCTGTCTGCACGGCCAGACCCACCCACGGCCCCCACAGCCCCCGCTGTCAGGACACGCCCGGGGCTTGGCCAAGGCTGAGAGCAAGCAGGGGGCAAAATCTGTCTGCCCCACAGCCCCCCAGCTCCACGCCAGGCACCTCCTAGGGCCCCCTGAGCCCCACCAGGAGTGAGCCCTGAGCACCCCCCAGCACACACACAGACACACAGAGACACACAGAGACACATAGAGACACACAGAGACACACACACAGACACACACAAACACACAGACACACAAAAACACACAGACACACAGACAAAGACACACACAGACACACAGAGACACATAGATGCACAGAAACACACACACAGACACACAGAAACACACAGACACACAAAGACACACACAGACACACAGAAACACATACAGACACACAGACAAAGACACACACAGACACACAGAAACACATACAGACACACAGAAACACATATAGACATACACATAGAAACACACAGACACATTAGACACACACACCAACACACACAGACACACTCAGACACAGATACCCCCACACACATAGAAACACACACAGACACACAGAAACACATATAGACACATGCACAGAAACACACAGACACATTAGACACACACACCAACACACACAGACACAGACACTCAGACACACATACCCCACACACACATAGAAACACACAAAGACACACAGAGACACACACACAGACACACAGAAACACACAGACGCACAGACACATTAGACACACACACCAACACACTCAGACACACATACCCCCCCACAGACACACACAGACACCGTCACACACACACACACAGACACACAGAAACACACACACACAGACACACACACAGAAACACACAGACATTTAGATACACACACCAACACACACAGACACACTCAGATACACATACCCCCACACACACATAGAAACACTCACAGACACACACAGACACCGTCACACACACACACACAGACACACAGAAACCTGGCTATGGTCCTGGCTGGCCCGTGCACGCGGCTGAAGCTGGTCCTGGCTGCCCTCTGGGCGTGGGCTCCGGGGCTCTGCCCCCAACAGATCCCCTGGTGGAGCAGTCGCTGTCGGGAAGAGCAGAGCCTGGGCCTGCCAGACGGTGAGGTCTGAGGCCCGGGACAGGGACTGAAGCTCCCGCAAAGGTGAACAGAGGCACGCGAGCGGGACCCGGCCCTTGGAGCCCCTGGATCCAGCCGTCCCTGCAGCCCGAGAGCCGCGTCTGTGTTTTCTGAGCGGAGCCTGGGGAGCCTTGCCTCCCGAGAGCCCTCGTGTGCCCGATGCCCGCGGGTACTGGGGCCAGAGCACGTCTGCCAGAGCCGGGCCGAGTGGCCGGAGCCCAGGCACGGCTGACCCAGAGGCCCCCTGCCTCGCTGAGCGCTGAGAGAAGGAAAATGCAGGCGGCCAGCACCAGGACCGCCCGAGCTCCGTCCTCGCCCATGGAAGGGACAGCAGGCGACAGTCAGATGCCTTCCCACTCAGCTCAGGTGGGAAAGAAACGACCAGGGAGGGAGCCACAGCAGGGCACAGAGGGGGCCCGGGTTCGATCCCCGGCATCCCGTACGTCTGTTCCCCCGAGCACCGCCGGGAGTGATGCCTGAGTGCAGAGCCAGGAGTGACCCCCGAGCACTGCCTCCGCTCCCACAAGTGCTCAAGGGTCAGCCTCCCTGCCAGAGACCTGGGCCCTGGGACGGGCGCCCCTGCCTCTCCCGGGGGACGTGAGGGCTCCCCTGTGACTCAGACCACAGCAATGCCAGGCCCCCTGGCCCCTCTGGGCTCCCCTGGGCCCCATACGGGCGGGGGGGGGGGCCTCGGGCTTGGGCGCTGCGTGAGGTGAGGGGCATTTCCTAGGGGACTGAGAGATTTAGGGCGCATGGGGCGGCGGGTGACAGGGTCCCGGGCAGGGGTGGGGGAGGAAGTGCCTCCCCTCCTCCTGGGCCGCTCAGAGGGGCAGCGCCAAGGCTGAGCCGTGGAATCCTCGAGCCACGCAGGGCAGATCACGGCTGTCCCGCAGCTGCCCCCCCCCATCTTTCCCGCCCCGTGGGGGGTCTTTAAGCCCAGGGCAGGAGGGGACAGAGCAGAGCAGGGACCCCTCGGCAGCTTCATCCCTCCACCAATCCCCCCAAATCCACGCCGAGCCGGTGACATTTGCAGGACGTATTTCCAGGGGAGTCCGTAATCCCCGCAGAATATTAAGGCCGCGTGGCGTCCTCTCGTTACATTAGCTTCAATTTTCCTGGCGAGTCTGTATTTGGCTCAAAAATTAATATAGTGGAGTTGAAAAGAATCTCGGGCTGGAAAAGGCCCGTTTCCTCGGAGCTGCTCCGAGGCGGGGAGCGGGTTAACGTGATTAAGCCGCTGTCTGAGCGGGTCCCGCCCGAGCCGAGGTCAGGCTTTATGAGTCCGTATATCCTGGTTATCTGCACGGCGCGCTCGCGCAGCCCGGAACCATCTGGTCCTGAACCATGCCGTTTGTTTAAGGATTTAATTAAATGCGCTAAATGGAGAGCTCCTCTGAATTAACATTTTAAATGTGACTTATTGCAGGTTTAATATTGTCTTAATGCCAACCTGGGAAGCTCCATCTCCGAGTTGTTGACGTTCAAATTGAATTCATTTGGGGGGCTCCGGGGGGACCCATTAATTAATCTAAACAACTAATGGGGATTGGTTCTGACTTTTGATGAAGATTATTTACTGAGACAATTTGCAATGAATGAAGAGTCGCAGTAGGCAAATGCTTAATTGAATTCAAAAAAAAGGCCTCATTGTGCTTCTTCGGGGCGGCCACTGAGGCACATCGCTTCTGGCCGCGAGGCCACCACCCGCACGGGGAGTCCCGGCTCCTGGGGAGCGGCTGCTGGCCAGGGGACACCAGGCGCGGCCAGCGAGCTGCTTCCCTGGAAGGAAGTTTCTCCGAGCACGTCCTGTGGCCCCTCGGGGCGCCCTCAGCCCACCGGGGCCCCCCGCAGGCCGCTCTGAGCCTGTCAAACACGGGGGGCTCCCGGGCACCGGGAAGGACACTGGGCTCGCGGCGGGACGAGTGGACAGCCTGCAGGCAGGGCGTGGGCTTCGGCCCCCGGGGCCCAGATGCCCTCTGGGTAGGGGAACCCTAAGCGTCTGGGGGGCCCTGAGGGATGCTCCCCACCCCTCTTCATGTACCCAAATACGGAGTCCAGCCAGCTGACGGCCACGGGGCACTGGGCACAGTCACTGCCCAGGGGAAGGCTCCCCGGCTCCCACTGGGACCCTCCGGGACCCCAGACTCGGAGACATCCTGTGAACACCTGCTGGAGCAGACGGCGGGGACATCGCCGAGGAAGGTCCTTCCCCGCCCACCCCGAGGGTCCCCAGGGGCGCCTGGACCCTGCCCCCACAGTGCCCAGCTGTGCCCCTCATGGGGTCTTTACCAAACGGTCAGTGAGGTGAGGGGGCTTGGCGTGGGGGCGGCTCCCCTCCCCCATGTACCTCAGGATCCCGCTCCTGACCTCTGCGAGCTGCCCACGCGTCCAGGGGAGACGGAGAGTCCCGAGACCACTGGCCCTGCCGGAACCAGAGGCAGAGCCCCTCCCTCCCTCCCTTCTGGGTCCCTGGAGCCCCCCGACCCGCCACAGCCAGGGGCGCAGCTCCAGAAGTGACACACCGCAATGACCCTTCCTGTCCTCAGTGAGGACGGGCAGCCCTGCCGCCCCCCTCAGCATCTTCCGGGGGTCCAGCGGCCGACTCGCTCCGGGGCAGGAGCCCTAAACACCGGTGGGGAGACACAGGGAAGCCCACCCCAGCACCAACGCTCAGGCGGAGACTTCAGGGGCATCAGGGAAAGCAGAAACAGGGAAGCGTGACAGGGCGGGGGCGGGAGGGAGCCCGAGTCCCGGCAGAGAGTCCCGGGTGAGAATCGGAAGCTCCAGGACGAGGTGGAGGAACCCTCGGAAATAATAGGAACCGGGAAAGCCTGAAAAGAAACGAGCAGCACAGCCAGGAGCTGGGGTGCGCTCGGGAGGAAACGGGGAGTCAGCACAGGCCCTCAGGGCCGGGGGACGCTGAAGCCAGCCCGGGAACGTCCCGGTGAAGGAGCGCCCAGAGGACAGGAGGCCGGGAGGGTGGCGGCACAGGCGGACGCGGGGCGGCCGGGACACGCACGCTCAGTGGCCACGAGCAAAGGCAGCAAGGCCCGGGGCGCGCACGCAGGGAGAAGCCAGACACTCGACGCTGGCCCATGGAAGGGCCGCAGACAGGAGGGAGTGGAGGCCGGACACAAAAACAACAAAAAGAGCACTGCGCCGAGAGTACTCTAAGCTGGGACCAGAGGGATAGCATAGTGGGTAGGGCATTTGCCTTGCACGCTGCCCACCCGGGTTCCATTCTGGGCACCTCATATGCCCCCCCAGCACCACCAGGAGCAACCCCTAAGCATCACCAAGTGTGACCCCCAAACAAAAACCAAACAAATAAACAAACAAAATTGCAACTAGATGATCATCAGATTTGAAGGCATGTGGCAGAGGACACAGCCTAGGGAACTCAGAACCCAGACTTGGCTTTCCCAGTATATGGATTTTTCAATTTGAACAGTACGCTTGCTTCCTTCTTCCTTTCATTGAGTCACTGTGAGATACAGTTATGAGGCTGTGAAGCTGCTAATGGCTGGGTTTCCGTCATACAATGTTGCAACGCCCGACCCACGCCAGCCTCTCCACCAGTGCGCATTTCCCACCACCAACGTCCCGTTTCCCCCCAGTCACCCCCGCCCCCCGACGGCCTCTTCCACAAACACTTCTCTGCTCTGTCTTTCTCTCTGTGTCTCTGTCTCTGTCTCTGTCTCTGTCTCTGTCTCTGTCTCTCTCTCTCTCTCTCTCTCTCTCTCTCTCTCTCTCTCTCACTCCTCCTGGCCATCATGGTTTGCAGTGCAGGTACTGAGGTTATCATGCTCGCCCCTTTGCCGCCTGAATTTCAGAGCACAGTTCTTTTTTTTTTTTTTTTTGCTTTTGGGGTCACACCCAGCAATGCTCAGGGGTTACTCCTGGCTCTGCACTCAGGAATTACTCCTGGCAGAGCTTGGGGGACCCTATGGGATGCCGGGGATTGAACCCGGGTCGGCCACGTGCAAGGCAAACGCCCTCCCCTCTGTGCTATTGCTCCGGCCTCTGTTTTGTTTTTTGTTTTTGCTTTTTGGGTCACACCCGGTTATGCTCAGGGGTTACTCCTGGCTCTGCACTCAGGAATTACTCCTGGCGGTGCTCAGGGGACCCTATGGGATGCTGGGAATCGAACCCGGGTCGGCTGTGTGAAAGGCAAATGCCCTCCCCGCTGGGCTATGGCTCCAGCCCCAGAGCGCAGTTCTTATCCAGAGGGATCTTTTTAGCTACCTTCGTCCCTTCTCTGTCCCAGCCGGCTTCTCCCCCAGCACTCGAGGTGAGAAACCAGTTTTGCAAGAGGTGCTCAAGGAGCTTCTCTAAAGGACAGGACAAACATCCCACCTGTGGCACGGGTCGGTTCTCCCGATGATGGGTTGGGTTGTCCGCTGCTAGATTAAGAACGGGGTGTTCATTCCAGCTTGTTAAGGGATTTATGCATTTTCAATAGTGAATTAAAGTCTCATTTATATCAATTATTTTCTGTCTGATCAATTTCTCACATCCAGAGATATTTTTTCTTTTTGGGTCACACCTGGTGATGCATAGGACTTACTCGTGGCATTCTCCTGGCGGTGCTCGGGGCACCTACGGGATGCTGGGAATCGAACCAGGGTCAGCCTCATGCAAAGCAAACACCCTCCCCGCTGTGCTATCGCTCCAGCCCCACATCCAGAGAATTTTTTTTCTTTTTGGGTCACACCTGGCGATGCACAGGGGTTACTCCTGGCTCTGCACTCAGGAATTACTCCTGGTGGTGCTGGGGAGACCATATGGGATGCCAGGGATCAAAACCAGGTCGACTGTGTGCAAGGCAAACGCCCTCCCCGCTGTGCTATTGCTCTGGCCTCCTCATCCAGAGATTTTTTATTGCAGTCTTTTACTTATTAACTTAGACACCTAAGAAGTATCTATGATATTTGTAATATAAAACCAATACTCCCTTTCTTCTGATAAAACACTTTGTACTTTTATAGGCCTATTCAGAGTTTCCCGTTTAAATTTTCTTATTTCTCTTCACTCTTACTAAATTTAACATTTGTAGGTTTTACCTATTTTGTTGGAACTCTAAAATATATTAATGTAGAATTTTTTTGTTTTACATATGACAGAGAAGTCATGATAATTAGCCCAATAAGATCCAAGTACAAAATAAAATTTAATGTAATACATCTAGACTCGAGAGTTGAAAGTCTGAAAACTTATGTAAATGAGGATAGGTATTATATTGTATTACATCATTTTAATTTCTTTATTTACGTAGGTTAAGTTTATATAGCAATCAAACACCGCAAATGGACTTTTATTATTTTTGATAATTCCATTTGCCATCATCTCAGTTTTGTTGGAACAAGCATATTAAGTCACTGTGTATGTGCCTGCCAAGGGGGCTGGGGGTGTGTTGGCGGAGGGAAGGTCTCCTGGCGGTGGGATTGCTGGCGTCGGAGCTCTGTATGCCTGAAACAACTCCACTATTAACTTAGAGGTGTCTTAATTAAATAAATGTTTGTTGTTTTGGGGCCACACCCAGCGACCCCCAGGACTTATCCTGTTTCTGCTTGGGGGCCACACGGGATGCCAGGGATTGAGCCTGGGTTCGAGTGCAAGGTGAGCACCCTACCCGCTGGTGGGATAAATAAATAAACAAATAAATAAAGTTGGGGCTGGAGCGATAGCACAGCGGGTGGGGCGTTTGCTGTGCACGAGGCCAACCCGGGTTCGATTCCCAGCATCCCATAGGGTCCCCTGAGCACCGCCAGGAGTGATTCCTGAGTGCATGAGCCAGGAGTTGCCCCGGAGCACTGCTGGGGTATGACCAAAAATTTTTTTAAAAAATTTAAAAATTGGGGCTGGAGTGATAGCACAGCAGGTAGGGCGTTTGCCTTGCACGCAGCTGACCCCGGTTCGAATCCCAGCATCCCATATGGTCCCCTGAGCTGAGCACCTCCAGGGGTGATTCCTAAGTGCATGAGCTGGGAGTGACCCCTGTGCATCGCCAGGTGTGACCCAAAAAGAAAAAAAATTTAAAAATTAAAAAAATAATAACTTGGGGCTGGAGCGATAGCACAGCGGGGAGGGTGTTTGCCTTGCACGCGGCCGACCCGGGTTCAATCCCCAGCATCCCATATCGTCCCCCGAGCACTGCCAGGAGTAATTCGTGAGTGCAAAGCCAGGAGTGACCCTTGAGCATTGCCGGGTGTGATGCAAAAAAATAAATAAATAAAATTAAAATAAAAAAATAATAACTTTTTAAAAATAAGCCGGACGAGGTCCCTCTCTCCATCTGGCACCTGCCCTTTCCGAGAAGGGTCTCAGGAAGGACACAGGAAGGAGATGGCGGGCCGCATGCGGGGGGATTCACCACCCGCACCCGCCAAGAGGCTGACGCTGTCCTGGGCACTGGGGCTTCTCGTGGTTCCATGTCTAGACGCAGTCCCCCTGGGGGACGAAGCCCCCGCCCCCACAGGCGCGTCCCCAAGAGCTTGAGGCCCCGTCGGTGTCCCGGCTGTATTCAGCTCCAGCTAAGGAAGCTCTGGCCGGGGGCCAAGTGTGGGTGAAGCACAAAAGCAGGACATGAGGGTGACCGTCTCGGGCTCAGCCGCCAAGAGATGTCCCGGCCCCTCTGTGAATCTAGAGACCAACTATTGGTGCTGGCCGGGCTGGGGCTGACCGGGCTGGGGGACCGGGCTGGGGCTGACCGGGCTGGGGTGACCGGGCTGGGGGTGACCGGGGTGGCTGCTGGCCGGGGCATTCAGCATCTCTGGGCCCCACGTCCTGAGCTGCAGCCCTGGCACTGGCGTCGGTGGTACCCAGAATGGCGCACGCACCATGCCCACGGGACTGTCACTCCTCTTGTAAATGGCCCATTTCCATGACGTGAATCTCGTCCCAAGAACCTCTACAGAACAGGCGGGACCCAGGGGCCCCAACCCTCAACCCCCACGCCCGCCGGCCGCCTGGGGCCCGGCAGGGGCCAGCACAGCTGTGCGGCCTCGGGGTCTCTGCACCCCATCTCCTCTGGGCCTGGGGGGAGGAGGACACCCCCTATCTGCTTCTCTCCCCGGAAACTTGGGCCGTGGCTGCCGCTTACGGAGATGGAAACCCCTCCCACACCGTCCTGCCCGCTGCTCCCCGGGGTCACTGCTCCAGGTCTTGCTCCTGACTGGGAGTCTCCGCTGGGAGCAGGTGAGTAGGGGCGCCTTGGGCCCCCACAAGGGCCAGGGCGGGGTTCTGTGTAGGTGCTGGCGGGACGGCCGTAGGGAGACAGCCGCAGCTGGCCGCAGCCCAGCCGAGTCCATAGACCGGGAAGCTACCCCCGTCCCCGCAGCCCCCAGAGGCTGAGGGTCCCCACTGTCCGGTGCGGACATCTCCGGCCGCTGGGGCCTGCAGGGACCACATCCTGGGAGGGCTGGTCAGCACAGAGGGGCTCTGGACCAACCCCCTGCGGCCTCAGGATCAAGGCAGACGCTGGCCTGGCCCTGGGACCCTTGGTCACAAGAGTCTAACCAACCAGGAAGGCCCCCGTGAAGGCTGGGGGACCTTCCACTCTCGCCCCCTCTGCCCCCCACCCCCAGGCTCTGCAGGGAAGGACAATGGATTCAGGGAGCCCATCCCGGCCTGTGCCTGTGAGGAGGCAGGAGAGAGCCAGGAGAGCTGCGAGGAAGAGGAGGAGGAAGAGGAGGAGGAAGAGGAGAAGGAGAAGGAGAAGGAGAAGGAGGGGGAGGGGGAGGGGGAGAGAGGGGGAGGAGGAGGAGGAGGAGGAGGAGGGGAGGAGGGAGGGGGGCAGGAGGAGGAGGAGGCAGGAGGAGGAGGGGGGAGGGGGAGGAGGGGGAGGGGGAGAGAGGGGGAGGAGGAGGAAGGGGAGGCAGGGGAAGGGAGGAGGAGGGGCAGGAGGAGGAGGAGGAGGAGGGGGAAACAGGGGTGGAGGAGGAGGGGCAGGAGGAGGAGGAAGGGGGAGGGGAGGAGGAGGATGCGGGGAATAACTCCTGCTGGGGCGGCAGGCGGGACCCTTCCCGGTCTAATGGACTCGGCTGGGCTGCGCACTGTCCGGGCGGGCAGGAAAGGGTGAGGCGGGGTGGGACTCGGCCCGCGGGTCCCCAGGGCGCGCAGTCCATCCGCCCCCGCGGCCGCGTGGACCCGCGCGCGGCGCTATCGCGCGGTGCAGCTGCGCGCGCGGGCGATAAGCGTCCCCGGGCCGCGGCCGGGCGCGGGAGGCGGCGGGCGCTGGTTGCCAGGGCAACGCTGGGTTATTTTGGGCCGCGGATTTGGCGAGGATGCAAACCCGCTTTGCGGTGGGCTGGGCTGGTCCTGCCCCCTCCTGCGGGCGGTGGGGGCCGCGCGAGGCCCCCGGTTTAGGCAGGGGGGAGGCCTCCGCTCCGGATTCCGACGAGCCCGGTTCCCCTTTCACTGGCTCCTGGGGAAGCGCCTTGAATAATTCACGGATCCCGCAGGGCCCCTCCCCCACGCCGCCCCTCCCGCCGCGCTCACTTAACTCTGATCAGTTCCCAGAGCCGGGACCCCCACCCCCAGCTCCAGCTCCCACCTCGGCAGAACCTCAGCCCCTGTTCACAACCGGCCTGAATTCAGGGGCTCCCTTGGGTGCCAGCTGGAGAAGGAAAGGCTGCGTGTCCGCCAGGGGAGATGGGCGGGGCGGTCATCCCGGGGTGACCCCTGGGGGCTGGGGAGGAGCAGGGCAACCCCCGCCCTCCTGGCCGGCTCTCCAGAGGTTCTCCAGGAGGCGCGCGACCAGCTGTGGCAGGAGAGAAGGTCAAGACCGTCTCCTCGGGGCTGGAGCAATAGGCGTTTGCCTTGCACGCGGCCGACCCAAGTTCGATTCCCAGCATCCCATATGGTCCCCTGAGCACCGCCAGGAGTAATTCCTGAGTGCAGAGCCAGGAGTGACCCCTGTGCATCGCCAGGTGTGATGCAAAAAAAAAAAAAAAAAAGACTGTCCCCTCGTGCACAACCCATCCCGGGCGCCCCAGATGGTCCCCAAGCCTGCAGGAGTGACCCCTGGGTGCAGAGCCAAGAGTGAGTCCTCAGCACGGGGGTGTAGCGCAAATCTGGACACACACAGTGGAGACCCGTTTAGCCCCGCCCCGCCCCGCCCCTCCCACACACACCGTGTTTATTTCGGGGCAGCTGTGGGACTGTCTTCCCCACCTGCAGCCCTGCCCGGGCTCCCGGCAGTCCTGCAGCCTCTGCCCGCTGGCTGGGCGCGGGGCGGGGGGGGGCAGGAAGGGGCAGCAGTGTCCACCCGCCTCCTGTGGGCGCTCTGGGCAGCCTCGCAGCCCCTCCCAGCAGCCTGTCTGGGGCAGGGGCCGTGTGCAGAGCCCCACAGGCTCCCTGCCCGCTGAGCTCACACCTGACAACCCGGAGGCTTCCTGCAGGCCCACAGCTTCTGGAAGGTTCCATAGCTGCTAGTCGGGAGGCTGGCCACTCGCGGTGTGCTCTGTCTGGCGGTGAGGCAGTGCCCGGCTTTGGGCAGTGCCCTGCGGGGCTGCCCACTGCCCAGGGTCCCCGCTGTCCCCTCCCTGCCGGAAGGCACCCTGAAGATGCTCTGGGGTGGTGCTGCGGGCGCAGGGCTGTTCTCGGGGCGTCTGCTGGGAGCGTCCCTGGGCTGAGGGGCTTCCCTTGTCTGCCATGCAAGTGAGCCGGTGCCCAGCTGCCCAGGACTCGGGGTCTCCAGAGAGCAGCCCCCGGGGAGCTCTGGGTGCCGCGGGTCGTGCGACCCGGGCTGAAACGTGAGCTTGGCCTGGGGCCACACCTGGCAGACCTGGGTCCCTCCCGGCGCTCAGGGGACCCCGAGTGGTGCCTGGGATCGAACTGTGTCGGGCTTCGCGCGAGGCAAGGCCTTCGCCCCCCCTCCCCGCTCCCCGCCCGCCTGGGATGAGTCTGAATCCAGCGGCCACACTCGCGGCCACACTCGGGAGGGCGGATGCACCCTGCTCCCCGTGCTCCCTCCCCCATGCACCCTCCTCTGTGCTCCCCTGGGCTTCAGACCCGGGGCAGCAGCTGCTGTCCTGGGCTGGGCCACTGGCTCTGGCTAGGGGCCAGGGTCCTGCCCTCAGGTGAGGGGAGGGTTAGGGGACGGGGCACGTGAAGTGGAGGGGGGCTGGCCTGGCAGGGGCCGTCTGCAGAGGCCGTGTGGGACATCTGGGGGCTCCCACAAAAAAGCAGGGGGCGGGGCTGGAGCGAGAGCACAGCGGGGAGGGCGTTTGCCTTGCATGCAGCCAACCCGGGTTCGATTCCCAGCATCCCATATGGTCCCCTGAGCACCGCCAGGAGTGATTCCTGAGTGCAGAGCCAGGAGTGACCCCTGTGCATCACCGGGTGTGACCCAAAAAGCAATAAATAAATAAATAATTTTTTAAAAAAGCAGGGGGGCAACGGGTCCCCTTTCCTCTGCACCGGGCCTGGGGCAGGGAAGGGGTGCGGGAGACGGGCTGGTGAGAGGAGCTTCTTTCCGACTGTCTCCGTGGCTGGGGTGCGGGGGAACCCACAGGACACCCCGTTCCTCTGGCCCCGGGCGGCCTCCCGCACAGCCGCACCCACGCCCCGGGCCAGAGCCAAGCCCCGCCCCGACCTGCGGCCCAGCCACCGCCTCTGAGAGCCACGCGGGGTCTCCAGTCCCTGGAGGCAGCGGTCCTGGCCAAGACCCCTTAGCGCGGGATGGAGAGACGCGGTGCGGGGGCCGCCCAGCCTTCGGAGGGTCTCGGGCGTCGGGCTCAGGAGGAGGTCTAGGCCCTCCGGGTGCCAGTCACTCTTTCATTTATTTACTTTGGTCTTTTGGGTCACAACTGGC
Source organism: Sorex araneus (assembly GCF_027595985.1). NCBI lineage: Eukaryota > Metazoa > Chordata > Mammalia > Eulipotyphla > Soricidae > Sorex > Sorex araneus. The sequence continues at coordinate 237,522,875 of NC_073304.1, read as the reverse complement.
ACTGCTCAGGGCTTCCTCCTGGCTCTGCACTCAGGAATCTCTCCTGGTAGAGCTCAGGGGACTCTATGGGGTGCCGGGGATCGAACCCGGGTCGGCCGCGTGCAAGGCCAACACTCAAGCAGCTGTGCTGTCGCACCGGCCCAGCCTGTCACTCTTTTTTTTTTTTTTTTGCTTTTCGGGTCACACCCGGCGATGCTCAGGGGTCACTCCTGGCTCTGCACTCAGGAATCACCCCTGGCGGTGCTCAGGGGACCATATGGGATGCTGGGATTCGAACCTGGGTCAGCCGCGTGCAAGGCAAACGCCCTCCCCGCTGTGCTGTCGCTCCAGCCCCCCAGCCTGTCACTCTTGAAGTGCCCACAGGACTCGGGGCTCGGCCCCATGTCGAGCCCTCCGTGGAGCAGTGCCCCCCACCGCCCCCGTCTCGCTGCATTTCTGGTGGGAGTCGCGCATCAGACTCTTGCTGATTCACACGCGCCAGGGGCCGGTGGCCGCCGCCACCCTCCCTGGTGGCTCCGTATCTCCAGCACCTTCTGGAAGCCCGGCCGGCTCCTCTGCTGTTCCCCGTAATTGGAAACGCACCGGAGATAAGGAAATTATGGCTGGGAAGAAGCTGCCTGCGCGGCTGTAAGGAACGCGGCTGATCTCAGCAAGCAGGCGCTCATCAGAGCTTCCCTGTCCCCCCCCCCGCACGGACCCCCGCACCCCAGCCCAGCCCGGAGCAGCCCGGGCCCCTCACCCATGCAGTTCAATGGAACGGAAGGATGGGGTGGCAAGGGCCCAGGCCTGGGGGCTTCCCGGGCCCCCCTATGTGTCCCGCACCCCAGCATTAGGGGGGCTCGAGAGGCCCCAGAGCTCTGTCTCACCTGCCTGCACAATTGGGTCCCCGAACTTCCGAGACACGAGCTGGGCCACGGAGGGGGAGGGGATGGGAAGGACCGGGGAGCTCGGGCCGGAGGGGGTGGGGCCCTGCCCTCGAAGGGTGCCCTGGGGACCCGACTTGGGGCCGCTGTGCTGGGCCCGGCCTCCCACACCCCCCTGAGTTTGAGGGGGCCCACCCGGCAGGGGTGCGGGGCACAGGGCACGGTGCTGCCCCCCACCACGTTCCCCCCAAGACTCTGTTCCTCCCTCTCCCCCTCCCTCCTCCTCACCCCTCTCCCCTGCTCACTCCTTCCTGTTCCTCAAATCTCCTTTCCTGGACAGAGCAGCCCCTGCGGGTACGCACCGCCACCCCCCTCCCCTGCGGCCCTGCTGCCCAGCACCTGCTGGCCTCCAGGTGGCTTGGGGTTGTTCTTTCCTGCCTCTGCTGACCGGGTGCCCAGCCTCCGGGACTGCAGAGGGTCACGGTAAGGGACCAGGACAGGGAGGGGCGGGAGGAACCGGACACTCTGGTGTGGGGGGGCGCTCGGGGACACAGGGAGTGGGGGAGGGGCCACTCCTGAGCCCCCGGCTCTGGGCCTGGGCGAGTCTGGGTCACAGCACAGCAACGAGCGACACCCCAGGCCACATGGGCCGTGGGCAGGCCAGCACCCTCAGGCTCGGCCTCCCCCAGCTCCCGGTCACCCCGCAGCCGTGGAGTCTGGGGTCCTGGGCCCGCAGGCCTGGGGGTACTGGGAGGGGTGTGGGCAGCCTCACCCCCCAGGGCTTGGCCTGCTGGGGCAGCCCCAGCCACCTGGGGGGAGGGCTCCAAAGCCCCCCCTCCCTGGGGGGTCTGGCTGTGCCTTCGGGATGAGGGGGCTGGGGGGCTGCAGAAATGGGCCCCTGTGGTCCCCCGGGGACTCTGGCGCCCCCTCCCTCCTGCAGGCGGCCGTGGCCCCACTTCAGCGCTAATTATTTTCCACGATGAACATGTTATTATGTCTTCCACGCGGAATCATCAATTTGGAATCACCGCTTTGATGAGCTAATGGGCGCCTGGCGGTGGCACTGGGGCATCTCTGAGAAGCAGCTTCTATTTTTAACTGTTTTAACTGTGGCCGGGACACCGCGGGTGGGGGCGGGGGGTCCCTCGCGGGTGTGCCCTCTGCCCTCTGCCCTTCGCTCTCAGCCCTTCCTCCCGGCCCCTCCTCCCTCCTCATTCTCTATCCTCCCCTTCCTCTCTCCAGTCCCCTCCTCCACCCTCCTTTCTCCCTGGCCCCTCCTCTCTCTCCTCCTCCCCACCCTCTCCCCCTCCCATCACCCCTTAGCATCCTTCTGCTCCCCGTGGCTGTGTCTGAATCTCGGTCCCCTGATGTGCCGGTTGGATCCTGAGTCCCAGTGGCAGTGGCACCGGAAGCCGGGGGTGGGCAGTGAGGTGGGCAGGGGAAGGCCCAATAAAAGGGTCCCCAGCAGGGCGGGCCCTGGACCTGGACAGCAGCTCAGACTCTGAACCCGGACTGGGAGGTCTGTGATGGTGGCACCTCTGGGGCCCCCAGGGAGCAGAGGAAGTGGGAGCGGGGGTCCTCTGGGCGCTCGCCTGTGGGGGTCCCTATGTCCCACCCACATACCCACAGGGCAGAACCGGCCTGTAAACCCTTGAACAGACGTTTCCTCATCGTGGCGAGATGGGGTGTGCCCAGGACGGGGGTCTGCACAGAGTCACAGGCTGGGCTCGGTGGCCAACAGGGCGCCCACCTTGTGTGTGTGTGTGGGAGCCCAAAGGAGGTGGGTCTCCCGTCGTGGCGGGTCTCCCCTGGGTGGGGGCCCGCTGGTCCCTCACGGGCCGCTCAGCGGAGGGAGAGATTCTGGGCAGGGCTGTGGGGGGCAGCCGGGGAGCGGAGGCCCCGGGACCCCCTGAGCCGGCTCGCCTCCCCACCCCACAAGCCCCTATAAGCTGGGGTTGACCCCTGAGCCACCAGCCGCAACATCCTCCCTGCCCGCCCCGCTTCGCCCCTGCGGCGGGGCCCCAGCTCCATCCCGGTCCAGGGAGAAAGCGGGGCCGCGGCTGAGCCAATCAGGGTGGGGCGCCGCCCCCGGTCCCCGGGATTGGTCCGGAGCGGGGGCACGCGAGCCAATCAGCGGGAGCGCCCGCGGCCCCGGGAGGGATGCGGGAACAAAGAGCCCCTTTCGGGCTGGAGGTGACCCAGAAAGGCCGCTCCCGGGATGCCGGCGCGGCGCCCGCGGGGACGGGGCCGGGGCACACGTGCACACGCGTGTGGTGGCCAGTGACCAGCCCGGCCTCTGCTCCTCCCTCCAAGCCGGGGGCCCCTTAGCGAGTCTGCGGGCCTCAGCCTCTGGGGGTCCAGAAGGAACACCTCCCTGCGCCCCACCCCCTGCTGCTCCCTGCATTGTGGGGGGGCTGGGGGGCGCGCAGAGAGCACAGGCCACCAGTGCTGTGCAGAGTGGACCCCAGGGCCCAGCACTGCCCCACTTGCTGCACTTACACTCTGGACGCGCCTTCTGAGCGCTGCGGGCCGCAGGGTTTGGTGGAACCCGCAGAATCAGCGACCAGGGAGCGCTCCAGAATGGGGGTGCTGCCTGGGGGCGCTCAGAGAAGAGCGAGTCCGCCCGGCTCTGCGTTCTAGCTCACCCCACTCTGCAATACAGGGCGGCCAGAGGGCACCTGCCAAAGGATGTGAACCCCAAATCCAGACATGAGCCCCAGAAACAGGTGGAGTGCTCGGGGCTGAAGGGAACAGCATGGAGGCCCCGGAATCCGCATACAGGACAGTGGCTGAACAGAGACCCCCAGGCCTGCACCCCAAAAACCACAGCACTGAGAAAAGGGCAGTCTGTCCTCCGCACCTCCTCCCTGTGCCCACTCAAGGTCAGAGACAGTTCCTGAGGGCAGAGACAGTTCCTGGGGTCAGAGAGAGGCAGCCCCTCAGGGTAGGGTCTCGCTGGGGTCAGGGTCAGCCTCCTACCTGCAGAAGACCAGGCGCTGGGTTCCCGAGAGGCAGCAGGCAGGGTCTGAAGAAGCAGGAGCCGCCGAGCAGACACTGGACAGACTCCCCCAAAGGAAGGAGCAGGATGGGACCCCCAGGAAGGGGGACCAGGCGGAACCTCAGCCCTACCCCCAGAGCTTCCCTAGCACGGTGGGGGGTGGCCTCACAGGCTGGGACCGTCCAGGGAGAGAGAAAGACCCCTAAAGCCGGGGTCCTGGTCACACCATCACCTCCATGTAAAAGCACCTTCGCCTGTGCCTGCTGCCGTGACCGGGATGCAGCTTCCTGCCGCAGCGGGGCCGGGGTGTCGGGGCGCCTGGGCTCCCCCCTTCTCCCAGCTGTGCACTCCAGCTGGGCGCCCCGCTCCTGGAGGTGAGGACTGCCAGAGCCTGTGGGCTTCATGGGGCCGCACTGCCCGCCCCCCGCCGCCGGGCTCCCGAGTGAATCCTGTCACGGGGAGCACGGCCCTGGACGCTGACACCCAGCCCTGTCACTCCACCCGAGCAGCAACTGTTAGCACCGAGCACCACACACATCACACACATGACACACCCACACAATCACACATCACACATACACCTCACCACATATGTCACACATGTATCATACATATTACACACATTATACATGCCACACACATGACACACATGACACATCACATACCATACCATACACTGCACTGTCACATGCCACACATACACCGTACATACTACACACGCCACACACAGCATCTGTCACATGACACGTATCTCACATATCACACATACCACTTACACACCACACACATATCACACACATACCACATCACAAAACCGCACACATACACCGCACACATCACACACAGTATACTCACCATACACCAATACACCGCACGCTTCACATCACATACGTGTACCAGGCTCATCATGTACAACATACCACATCACACACATCACACCTCACTACACCTCACATGCAATGTGCACACACACATACTCTGTCTCTACACCATGAATTGTAAAGTGAGGTGGGGGCAGGGAGTGGGGACCCCGATGGCCAGGGGCCGGTACCGCCCACCGCTGTCCCGGAACCCCAGGATTCTCTCCCTGAACCTCGTTCCGCGGGCTCGTCGCTAGGCAGGATGGGCCCTGAGCCCCTGGGGTCCCGACTTGCCGGCAGACATCTGCAAATGACAAGGCGGCTGAGAGGGGTGCGGGACCCGGGCCGCGGCTGGCTTCTTCCCGCTCCTCTCCCGGCCGCGCCACCAAAGGCCTTCAGAAGCAGTTAATTAATATCCCTCGCTGCGGACTAATTCTCGTTCCAACATGTGGCTGTCATTCCCTGTCATCAGCGCTGACTTATAACAGGGTTTAATTAAATTCTCCGCACATTACTCTGCCTTCTCCCAAGACAGCACCCGCGGCCCCGGGTGTTTAAAATGTCACCTGCTGAGACACATCACCTCTCCTTAAATAAATATGACAGTGATCAAACTTCGGCTAATTACAGAGACTTGGTTATTTGTTTGTATGTTTTAATATTTAATTGCTTCCATGTCCGCCCAATTACTGAGCCACGGCAAATAGAAACGAACTTATCAGCGTGTCCCCAGCCAGGCGAATGAGCGAGGGCAGCTGCGCAGCGGAAAGGGACCGCGGCTCCATGCCTGGCTCCGTGCTATAAGAGAAGGACGCTGGGGGTCTCACCCCGGCTCCCGCGCCCCTTCCACGCCCTCCGGCCTGGGCCGCCGCGGAGCGCCCGCAGGCTCGGGGAGCCGGGCCTACACCGCCACCCTGTGGCCACGCTGTGCAATTGCCCCGTCTTGGTCTTGCTACAGAGACGCCGCCTTCAGGGCCCGGCGCTTTGGCCGCCGTGATTTCCCCGTTAGAAGTTCTAAACCCTGGGCTGGGGAGATGGAGGCGGGACGCTTACCTCACAGTGCTCATCCTGGTTCAATCCCAGGCACCTCCTGTGATATTATTATTATTAATAATAATAATAATAAAACATCAACAACAAAACAACAACAACAACAACAACAACAATAATAATAATAATAATAATATGTTGTTGTTGTTGATTGGGAGCCCCACTCAGCAGTACCCGGGCGATTTTGGATCAGTGCTCAGGGACCACGTGGTACTGGGGATTACCTGGCCCTCCTGCGTGTCGAGCATGTGCTCAGCCCTGGGGTTCATCTCTCTGGCCCCTCCTTCGCCTTGTTTCATTCATTAGTTTTGAAGCCACACAGGGCGCTGCTCAGGGCTTGCGCTGGCTCTGTGCTCAGGGGTCACTCCTGGCGGGGCTCAGGAGAGCCTGTGGGGTCCCCAGGATCAAACCCGGCTTGGCCGTGTGCACGCAAGTGCCCTCCCTGAGGTACTGTGGCCCGTCTTTTGCCTATTCGCATGACAGGGATGGGGCAGCCCTTCTGGAAAGACCCCGGGGGCCAGAATGGGGTTAGTTTGTCCTAACGGCAGCCCAGGTCCTCCACACCCAGTCGGGGACCCCGGTTCTCAGCCTCAGACCCCCAGACCTGAGTGTCCTCTCTCGGAGCCCCCGTATCACCCAGCCCGGGGGGGTGTCCTTTGGAGCAGACCCAAAGCGAGAGCCGTGAGGACCCTGGAGACGTGTCTGGCTCTTGGGGACAAACAGGAGCCACGGAAGGGCCACCTGCTGTGAGGACCCCCACCCAAGGCAGTCCGGGCTCGGGAGGAAGCAGGGGGGGAGGGGGAGGGCAGTGGCCCCAGGCTGCAAGCAGGGAAGAAAGAGTTCAGGAGCAAAGGAACCTCGCTGGGGGTGGAGGATGACCACAGGAGCTGACCACGGCAGCTGACCACAAGGGAAGATATGGGAGCTGACCACAGGTGGTGACATGGAAGCGGCCAGGAGCTGGCCACAGGGGCTGACTGCAGGAGCACGAGAGCTGACCACAGGAGCTGAGTGAGTGAGCTGATCACAGTGGCTGACCGCAGGAGCTGCCCACGGGAGCAACCGTAGGAGCTGATGCATTGCAGGAAGAGCAGCGTCCACCAGCAGAGAATAGGGAGCCCGTGGGACACGGTCTGCCAGTGCCCACTGTCCACTCAAAGCCAGAGCAGGACTGCCCACTCAGGGTCAGGGGCCGGAATAGGCGCATCCTCTCAGAGCTGGGGCCAGAAATGGGACTGTCCATTCAGGCCTGACCTGCTACCTCCCAAGGCCAAGGGCAAGAGCACTTTTGCCTTCAAAACCGGAGTTGGGGGACCAAGAGAGAGTTCAGTTGCATCCTACTGACCCCAGGTAAAGCCCCAGGCACAAAAGAGAGTCCCCTAATCCCTGCCGGGAGTCAGCCCTGAGCACAGAGCCGGCAGTGTGCTCTGAGCACAGAGCCGGGAGTGAGCCCTGAGCATAGAGCTGGGAGTAAGCCCTGAGCACAGAGCCGGGAGTCAGCCTTGAGCACAGAGCCGGGAGTCAGCCCTGAGCACAGCCTGGTGTGGAGTCTTCACAACAGAACACACAGAAGTGCAGTATCGGGAGCTTCTTCCCCCACTTCCCACCCAGGATAAAAAGGTCCTTTTCTTTTTCTTTCTTTTTGTGGGCAGAGACTCCCAGACAGTGCTCAAGGGGTCCGGAGCCAGCCTGGCCGCAGCTGCTCGCTGTGTGATGGTCCAACACTGGGTGCCCTGCGGTGCTCAGGGGCCACCCAGTGGGGCCTCCGGAGCACCCAGGAGGTCACGTGGTGCCGGGAGGTCATCTGAGGTGGCCATGAGCAGACCCGGGGCTTGGCAGGACACCCACAGGGCTGGGGGACCTGCTCTCAGCAAAGCTGACCAGGAAAGGGAATATCCCACCACAAAATCACAAAGTCAACCGTGAGAAATAACCAGTTGTCTGATTTAGTTCTTCCCGGGATTCTGAGAGGTTAAGTATCACTCGTGGCTGGGAGCCTGTATCTGCAGCAGCGCGTCTACACCCGCGGCAGGGCTGCCCCTGAGCCTCTGACACCGCAGTGGAAATGGGACCTCAGAAGGGGGATCCCTGGGTGCCATAAACTCCAAGAGGGAGGACAGCAGGGGATGTGGACACAGCCCTGACCAGTCACTCCCACGTCACGTCACGTCACGTCACCTCCACCTCACCTCACCTCACCTCACCTCACCTCACCTCACCTCACCTCACCTCATCTCACCTCACTTCACCTCACCTCACCTCACCTCACCTCACCTCACCTCACCTCACCTCACATCTACCTCATCTCACCTCACCTCACCTCACCTCACATCTACCTCATCTCACCTCACCTCACCTCTACCTTACCTTCACCTCACCTCATCTCCCACCTCACCTCCCACCTCACCTCACCTCATCTCCCACCTCACCTTCCCTCCACCTCCCCTCCCCTCCCACCTCGCCTTCCCCCTGCCTCCCATCCCAGCACCCATACCTTGGGTTAGGCTGTCATCACAGGAGCTTGGTGAAGAGGCTGGGGGGCAAAAATATTCTTCGCAGAACACTTGCCTTTTTAGTATCTGATCATTTGCTATTCGAATGAATACTGACATCTGTGTCATTAAAAAAAAAATTAAATATACTCATTTGCGGGGCCCAGGAGAGGGCGCAGCAGACAGGGCAGTTGCTTGCATGCAGCTGACCCAGGTGTGACCCCTGGAACCTCATCTGGTCCCCTGAGCCCAGCCAGGAGTGACCCCTGAGCACAGAGCCGGGAGTAAGCCCTGCTGGGCGGCGCCCAAGATCCAACGACAAAAATAAAAGCTACCGACTTGAATGTTCTTAGTGGTGAATGCAGAAGGACCCTGGGACAGTGGCCCGTGTGGCCGGCAGTCTGAGACGGCCAGCCCGTCACCTCCGACGTCCAGGAAGCAGGACAGGCCGGCACACCGGGAGGGGGTCCCCTCAGACACGGAGCCGGCTCCCAGCTGGCCCGGTGACTGGTTTCCTAGCAACAGAAACCAATACACAGATGCCAGCTGACGTGCGGACGGCCAGTGACGGCTCCTGGACGCTGTGGGTGGGTAGCGGGTGGACACGCCCTGGGGGTCGTGACCCAGGCAGATGGGTGGCCGCACCTGACGCCACCGCAGCCTCTGTCCACGGCCGCCAGCTCACCGCGGGGCTTTTCCGAACCTTCTTTCCTAGTGACCGCCCGGGGCCCCTGGTCAGGAGTCTCCCCCCGACGGCCAGGACACCCGCTCACGAGTCCGCGCGGGTCCCGCTCGAGGCGTCCCTTACCGCATCCGTGCGTGTGGCCACGGCGCCAAGGCTGGGCTTCCTCCCTGCGACGCAGCCTGACTATTTTTGGGTACAGGACATCCTGTCCCTCCCGCACTGCTGGTGGTCAGGGCTCCCAAGGACGCGGCCCACCGGCCTTCGTCAGTGCCCTCAGGACGCTGCCCAGATGTGGGGGCGGAGTCCCGAGCGGGCGCTGAGGGCGGCCTGTGACCAGGGGACCCGCTGGCCTCCACACGGCCATGAAGAGGCTCAGGGCCAGAGCGACGGGACTCACCGGCCTCGATCCCTGGCAACCCCTGGGGTCCAGGAGCGATGCCTGAGCACAGAGCCAGGAGTGAGCCCTGAGCACAGAGCCAGGAGTCTGCCCTGAGCACTACAGCCAGGAGTCAGCCCTGGGGAAGCGTTAGGCCTCATGACCCGAGGCTCCCAGCTGCCAACCACTGATGGGCTGGGTCTGACCCGTCGCCCTCAGCTGAGCAGAGAGGGGTCCTGCCGCCGGGCGCTCCTTGGGGAGCCACAAGGAAACGCTCAGTGAGAGAATAGGCGGTGATGTGGCCCCAGGACAGGGCGGCTGGGGGCCCCAGGGAGCAGGAAGTCCTGGGCGCCCAGAGCTGGGGTGCCGGGCGGATCACAGCTCGGAGCTCGGAGCCCCTTCCCTGGGGGAGCCCCAGTGACATCTGTCTTCGGGGTCCCTGAAGAGTGGCCCCGGGCCCTGTGGGGGGCTAAGGGGCCGGGAGGCCGGCGAACACCCGAGCTTGGGCATTAGGGGGAAGCTATTAATGTTGCATATTTTTCAAAAAGAGCAAGAGCGAAGCGGAATTCCGAGAAACCCCCTAAATTACAAGTGTGGGTTACAGTAATTGCTAAATTACAGCGCTCGGGCGCGATTAGACGCCCGCCCCTCAGCTGGCGCGTCTCGGGGCTGCCGTGTGCCGGGGACTTGACGGGATGCCGATCGCGGGAGACCCGGGCCCAGGGACGGGCCTGGGCAGAGGCTGGTCCTCGTGGGGACAGTGTGGCACCAGCTGGGCTGGGCGGGGGTGCCAGCCTGAGGCAACTGAGCCAGGTCCCCGGGGCTCCTCCGACCTTTGACAGCGCTGGACTCAGCCTGGGGGCTGTCCACGGGCTTGGGGACACCACAGGGAGACACCTGGGAGGGCAGTGTCCCTCCAGAGACCACAGCCACCTCCTGTCACCTCCAGGGACGTCCCCGTCACCTCCTCCATGGCGCTGGCGTCCTGAGGGAGGGTCCCTCACACCCTCATCCCACGGGCGGTCCCCTGCTCGTCACCTAGCTGCAGGCTGGGACATGGTGTGGGGCCTTGCAGCCACTGCTGGTGGCCTTGATCTGCTGTCCTGTCCTGTGGCCCGTGGACACTGGCCTCCCTCTCGGCCCCTCCCCCTGGCCTCTTGGCAGAAACCTCAAAACGTGGCCAAGAGGTGTGGCCTCCCGGGGGTGTGAGCTGGGGGTGGGGGTGGACCCTCCGCTCCCCGTCACAGGCCCCCCGGGCTGAGGGAAGGGCCCCCCACTCCCACCGTCTGCAGCCAGGGAGGCCTTAGCACCCCTGGGCGTGAATGAGGCGAAAGAGTCGTGCTCAGGAACCATCCTGTGTCCCCAACGGTGACCCCAGAGCCGGGACACGGCAGGGCCAGGGTCACCTGTGCAAACAGGGGCGCACACACAAGTGGCGTGTGGGGAGGGGGGTCGGCATCCCAGCCACAGCCCCCCATGAGGCATCGGGTGCCACCTGCAGGCGACTCCCCCCACCCCCCTCCCCGCAGGCTGGGCTCAGGCTCCAGGGGGCAGGGGGCGGGGCGGCCAGGGCCCGCAGCGGACATCACAGACCCGTCTTCACGGAGCCAAGCGCCCCCGGTCAGCGCTGGGCGGGGCCTGAGCTGACCACGTCCCTCTAGGGGGAGGCCTCACTTCCCAGGACCCAGGGACCCCCAAGCCCGCCTTAGGGGCTCCCCAGATTGTTCGGGGACAGGGGAGAGGGGAGAGGGGTGTGAGAACACAGCAAGCTCACGCCACGGCCGCAGGCGCTGCATTTGTAACATTTATTTCAGGAAATACATTTTCAACTTTTATTTATACAAAAAGATGAGTTCTGGGAGGCACACAGCGAAGGCCACTGCGGAACAGTCCCGGTGGGTCGGGCCGTTCCCCCGAATCTGTCTACAAGGAGAGGAAGCAAAGCCGGCTCGGCCGGGCCGGGGCCAGGGGCGCCCCGCTGGCCTTCCCCTTCCCCCTCCACTGGCACACGGGGCGAGGGGGCGACCGGCTGGAGGGGGCACCCCGGACCCGCGGCTCAGAGGGGCCAGACTCCCTGCCGCAGGGGTGGGGCAGGGGGCCACGGTCCATGCTCGGCTGTGGGGGTCCCTGCCCGCAGCCCACCGGCAGGCCGCGCACGCCTGAATCCGGCCCCGTCCCGCTGCGGGGGGTAAGCATCAGGGGGCTGGGCAGGGGGCAGAGCACGCCCCCTCCAGTGGGTGGGAGCACGGGCCAGCGGGCAGGCCGGCGCGCACGCCCCTCCCTCTACACGCTCAAATCCCACCCCTGCAAGGGGGCGGGGGGCGGGCACAGGCGGAGGACGGCCGGGGCGGCTGCGGCATGCACAGCGGAGAAAAAGGCACTTTCTGATCGGGCGGCGCGGGCCGGCCAGGAAGCCAGTCCGCCGCCCGCTGCATCCAAGCCACGGCCAATCTGCTGCTCGGGGAGGAGGCGCCGCCCACACCGCGCGGGGCGGGGCCCGAAGCTCCGCCCACACGCCCAGGAGGGTGGACATGCACGTCACGCAGGGGCGGGGCCTAGGACGCTGCGTACATCACTGGGGGCGGGGCCTAGGGCCGGCCCCGGTCAGGGGAGAAACAGGACAGGAAAGGGCTCCAGGGCTCCCCCTGCTGGTGCCACCCGAGGGGCGGGGGTTCTGCAGGCCTGGGCCAGCCTCTGGCGGACCTCAGGGATGGGGGTCCCACGACCACAGCCCCCCGGCGCCAGCAGGCCTATGAGAGACGGGGATGGGGGCGCAGCATCCGGCCTCTGGATGCTCGGGCGTGCGGGCGGGAGGGACGGCGCACAGCTGACCAGTGAGAAAATGAAAGGGGCGTGGGCGGGTCTGGGGCGCGGAGGGGGGCGGGGTCCGGGCGGGCGGCTACATCTCCTGGGCTTCCAGCCCCGGCTCCTCCACGCCGTTCGCCAGCCCGCTGCGGCCCTCGTGCAGCCGCTTCACCCGGTAAGCCTCGAAGTGGATGGTGCTGGTGATGTCCTTGATGCTCTGCATGTGCGTCCTGCGGGGACACGGCGGCGCGGTGGGCACGGGCGTCCCCATGCAGAGCCCCGGCACGCGGTGGGCGCGGGTGTCCCCATGCAGAGCCCCGGCGGCGCGCGGTGGCACGGGCGTCCCCATGCAGAGCCCCGGCGGCGCGGTGGGCACGGGCGTCCCCATGCAGAGCCCCGGCGGCGCGGGTGGGCACGGACGTCCCCATGCAGAGCCCTGGCGGCGCAGGTGGGCGCGGGCGTCCCCATGCAGAGCCCCGGCGCGCGGTGGGCGCGGGTGTCCCCATGCAGAGCCACAGTAAGGCGCGACGGACATGGGTGTCCCACCCAGGGCCCCGTCTCCTCTGCCTGCTGGCGGGGACACCGGGGCCCTAGCGGATCCCCCTCCCCACCCGCAAGGGGCGGGCCTGGTCCCCGCCTGGGCTGTGCCAGGGAAGGGGGGGTGTCAGGAGAGGCTGGGTGGGAACTGGGGCCCCAGAGTGCTCCGGCCCCAACCCACCACCCCAGACAGCCTGAAAGGTCCTTCCGCTGCACTTCCCAGCAGGCGCGGGGCCCGCGGGGCCTCTCCCGCTCACCTGATGAGGAGGTCTCGCAGGTAGGCGAACTCGCAGTGCATGGTGTTCTCAACTGCGGGGGGAGAGAGGTCAGTGGCCCCGGGCGCCTCTGCTCCCCCTGCTGCCCCCAGGGCTGGTGCAGCGGGAGACAAGGGGGTCCCAAGTCCCTCGACGGCACCCAGCACTAGAGATGGCAGCGAAGGATGGAAGCTTCTGGAATAGTCCATCAGGGAGATGGCACAGGAAACACAAGGCAGCAACCCCTGCTCCCGTGGCACCCCACCACGGGCCCACTTCCTGCAGCGTGGGGGCTGCAGCCCGTCTGCTGCCACTCAGCACTGGGGGTGGGGGGTGTGTCCGACCCCCGCCCCCCTGTCCCGCCACCGCAGGGCCCATCCCCAGAGGCTTGCTGAGGGCCCTGGGGTCAGCAGGCAGGACCCAGGTTTGCCTCTGGCCTGGGGCGTGTCACTGCTGCTCCCGGACCACCCTGACCCTCAATCTCCTCATTTCCGAGAGGGGGGCCCGACACCCCCAACGTCTCGGGGGAAACTAAGGGCAAGGCTGTGGGTGTCAGAGGGCGAGAAGGAAGCAGAGCAGGGGGAAACTGGGCCCCGCGGCCCGCCCACAGCCGGCCACGTCCATCCTGCAGGGGTCAAGGACGCCTGCCCAGGGCCTTCCCCTCAGTGCCGCCAGCGACCGCGAGGGGGACTGGCCACCAGGGGGACTGGCCACCAGGGGGCAGCAGCCGCCAGGTCCCTTCACCACTGGCCCTGCGCCGGGTCTGGGGAAGGCTGGGGGCGAGGAGGGGCCGCCCCTAAGCCCCCAGATGGCCTAGGCGGGCACGGGACGCCCCTGGCCATGGGCAGTCTACAGAGGCAGCTGCCTGCGGGCTAGGAAACAGGCTGCACCCGCCTCTGGGCGGCCGAGCACCCCGGGAGCGGGGAGGGGCTGGGATCTCCTGGTCCTGGGGCGCACGTGGGGCGGTAGGAAACGGCTTGTTTCCCGGGCCCAAGAAGCGGGGCTGTGCAGGGTGTGGTCTCTGCTGAGGCCCTCTGTGACAGCCGTCCCCCCTGCACCCCCTCGAGGCAGGGAGAGAACAGGCGGTCAGTGCGGGTCCAGCCCCGGGCAGCTGCCCAGGGAGCCCATTTGGGGAGGCCTGTCTCCTGGAGGGCTCAGGGACTGTCCTTGTGGGAGGGACGGGCACATGGGGAGAGGCCTCACCCCGGACATCGGGGCCAGCAGCAGTGTCCCTCCTGCCCTCCCGCTGGCCGCCAGCCCCAGAGGCTGCTCCGCCCGAGGCCGCAGGGCGACTGTGCTGGCCACAGAGCTGGGGACGCTTCCACCTCCGGTGCCCGAGCCAGGCGGGCACCTTGGCGACGCCCCCGGCCTTACCTTCGATGGTGCCCCACTTGGTCTTCCTCCCGAGGATCCGCTTCCCGTTCACCTGGTACTCGTGGTCGCTGCCCACCACTGCGAACGGGATCATCTCCTGGAGGGGAGGGGGGTGGCGGTGTTGGTCCCGTGAGCACCGGAGGGCGTGTCCGGTACCCGAGAGGCGGCTGTGCCCCTAGCCCCGGCCCGGGCTCCAAACCCTCCCAGTCCTGACGTTTCCCGTTGCAGGGCTGCCGAGTATGGACCCCAGCCGCTAGAGGGGCGGAGACGGGCAGAGGGAGGGTCTCTGGGACCGTGACACACTGACCCGGAACTTGTCATTCACCAGCCGGTCCTCGGAGTCCTCGTCAAACTCCTTCTGCGGGTACACGTCGATGCCGTTGGACAGCAGGTCGGCGGTGATCTGGGGGCGGGAGGTAGAGAGGGGCCCCGCAGGCTGCAGCTGACCGGACACCACCACGACCCCAGCCAGCAAGGGGGGTCTCGGGCAAGCTCGGAGGGGCTGGGGAGCCTGAGTGAGGCCCCCTGGGGGCCGGCAGGGGCGCCTACCCGCTGCTTGAAGTAGACCCTCTCCTCCAGGGTCAGCGTGTCGGCCTTGGCAATGACCGGGACGATGTTGACGACTTTGCTCAGCCGCTTCATGAACTCGATGTCCAGGGGCCGGAGGCTGGAATGGACGGGCGGACGGGGGTGTGGGCAGGGGGCTGGGAGCAGCAATGGGGCCTGGGGAGGGGAGGGGCCGGGACAAGGTCTGTAAGGGAGGCGCCATCCCCCCCACTGAGCCAGGAGGGGCTCCAACAGGGCGCGAGAGGCCAGCAGCCCCGATGCCTGTGCCCCGCGGACTCGGCTGGGGTCCACCTTGGTAGGTGGCCCCGAGGACCCCGCTGTGCACTGAGCCAGGCCGCCAGGCCCCGCGGGTGATTGGGGGGGGCCCATCCGACTGCTGAGCCGCCCCACTTTATGGGCAGAGGAGAGGAGGGAGGGGGCAGGCATGCGCCAGCACGCGCAGCTGGGCAAGAACGAGGCGGGGAAGGAGCGGGGCAGGTGGGCAGCCAGGAGCTGCAGGAAACAAGCCCGGGTGGGCGGGGCTTTCTAGGGAGGGGCGGGGTTTTTGGAGTGCTTTGCCCGGTGGGCGGGGCTTGCCGGAAAGGGGCGTGACCGGGCCAGGTGGGCAGAGCAAGTGGGCCCTGGGCCCTGGCCCTGGCCGGCCTGGAGACTCACGAGTGGCCGGTGGCGGGGATGAAGTAGAGGCAGCAGTGCACGCGCGTGTCAGGGATGCGCTTCTTGCGGTTGATGTTCACCTCCTCCTGCAGGTACTTCTCGTACTGCTCGTTGATGAACTTCATGATGGGCTGCCAGCTGTGGGGGTGGGCGCGGTGAGCCGGGCGCCCGGGCCCTGCGGGGCGGGGAGGCCACCCTGACAGCCGACCCTCCTGAGCACGGCCCTCCTCACCAGTTCTCGTTGTTGATGTGGTCCCCGAAGCCCGGCGTGTCGATGACGGTGAGCTTCATGCGGACGCCCTTCTCCTCGATGTCTGCGGAGACCCGCGCCGAGCGCTCAGGGGGGCCGGCGCACCCCACCCCCCCGCCCCAGAGGCGCCCTTGCTGGGCCACCAGCAGGGTCAGCCCCAGCCCCCGTACTATGGGTGGGTAGCGCTGACGTCCCTGGGGGTCTCTGTCCAAGTGGGCGCACGGGGTCCTCCCCTCTCCTGACCCGCTCATGCCCCTGATGCCGCCCGCCCCGGGGACCCCGCCCCCTCCCCTCTGACCCCAAGGGAGGTGCCCCGGGCAGACACCCACCATGGGTGATGGACTTGATCTCGATGGTCTTGGGGATCCGCTCTTCCGAGGGCGCCGGAGGCTGCACCGACTTGCGGCTGATCTTGGACTTGAAGAGGGTGTTGATCAGGGTGGACTTGCCCAGGCCGCTCTGTCCTGGGGAGGCAACGCGCTGGCTGGGGGCCGGGTCCCCAGCCACTGAGGTCCCCCTAACAGTCCCCTGGGAGCCCCCCAGGGTTCACAGCCTGCAGCCGGCACCCGGCTCCTGGGCGCCCAGCGTGACCTGCAGGCGCCTTCTCGGTGCCCTCCTGCCCTGGGCGGTGGCAGAGCTCGGGCCTGCATGCCAGGCGCTGTCACAGGAGGCCGAGGCCCAGCGAGGGGGCACCGGGAGGGCCTCCAGCTCTGGGCGGTGCGGGGGTCGTGCAGGGGGCGGCGGGCAGGCCCTGATGTGCTCAGGGCCCGAGACAGCGCGGAGGGTGAGGGTGAGCACAGTGGGTGGGCAGGGGCCCCGGCCGTCCCCAGCACCCTCAGGTGTGGCCCAAGAACAAAAGGAAGAAAGCGGCCAGAGCAACACAACAGAGCACGGGGTCTGCCTGTACACGGCCGACCAGGGTTCGATCCCTGGCATCCCGTGGTACGCTCTGAGACCGCCAGGCGTGATTCCTGAGCACAGAGCTGGGAGTGGCCCCTGAGCACCCCTGGGTGTGGTCCCCCCCAAAAAAAAGTCAATTCGTGAGGGTGTGCGTGGGCGGGCCGGACGCTGACGCGGGTCTGCTGAGGAGATGGAGCATCTCTCACACCCGAGACACCTCAGAGGCCGTCCTCACGGCTGCGGAAACCCAGGCCACACGGTGGCACGTCTGTCTCGGCCCTGACCCCAGGTCACACCCTGCTCTGCGCTGCCTTAACCAATGCCAAAGAATCAGCACGACAGGGCAGGGCACAGCACAGAGGGCGCCCCACAGGGTTCCCCGAGCACCACCAGGACTGATCCCTGAGCACAGTCAGGAGCCGGCCCTGATCCTCGCCAGGTGGGGCCCAAAACCTAAACAAAAACCCAACAACAACAACAACAACAGCACAAGAAGGGCGGGGGGAGGGGGCACTGGTCAGTGGGCCGCAAGCCCTGAACCCTAGAACTGCTCCCCGGACCTGAGCACCCCCGGGGTAGTGCCGGGGCCCCTCCCAGCGGTGGTCCCGGCACCGTGGGTCAATCAGCTGGAACTGTGTGGCCTGGGACAAGCAGCCCAGGACCCCCCCAACCCCCCGGGCCCTGCTCCGGGCACAGCCTGCCCACCCCGCAGAGCCGGCCACCGCCAGCCTTCCCGGATTCCCAGATCACAGCTGCGCCCCCCACCACCACTGCCGCCCCCGGAGCCCTGGGTGCCTTCGGACCCCCACAGCCACCGGCCTGCAGGTGGGCGCACTGCCGGGGGAGGGGCAGGCCCCAGGGTCCACCCCTCCATGCTCCTCTGTCATCAGGGACCCGCGGCCTGCACGGCCCCACCCCGCCCCCCCAGAGCGACAGTCGTGGGCGGTGCGCGATGCTGACCCAGGTGGCAGGGCGGTGGCGGGCGCCCCCGGGCACAGGGCCCCACCCTGCGGGCGGCACTCACCCACCACCATGATGTTGAACTCGAAGCCCTGCTTCATGGCCTTGCGGCGCATCTGCTCCAGGATCGAGTCGATGCCCACGTAGCCGAAGTCCGAGGACACCTTGTCGCCGCGCGGGGCGGGCGCCTGCTTGGGCCCCGCGTCTCGGGGGGTGTCCGCCATGTCACCTGTGCTGTTGGGGGCCGCCTCCGTGGCTGCAGGGGACAGAGCAGGGACGTGAGGGGGGATGCCAGCTGCCCCCTGGCTCCAGCATCACCCCCACCCTGGAGGGGGAAACTGAGGCACAGGTGCCCCTGGGGACCCCCCCAAAGACAGGCACCAGCGTCAAGTGAGCTCACAGCCCCAACCCCGGCTCCCTGGACAGGGCCTCACCTCTGCCCCAGCTGCCGCACCCCTCCACCCGCCTCCCATGGAGCGTGGGGCCCTGCTGGGACCCCCCCACCTCCTGCAGGCCTCAGGGGGGTCTACACCGGCAGGGTCGCCCGCCCTGACCCTCCAGGGCCGGCCCCTTTCTAGCCAGCGCCGCTGGGACCCCCTGGCCGCGCCCCGCTGCTCCCACACCCCAGCCGCACGGGGGGAGGGGCGCTTCCTGGAGCCGCGCTGGGCCGCCCACGTGACCGAAAATTGCTTCCAGCTGCCGTGGCCCCCCACGCCCACCCCGCACCCCTCCCCGCCTGGAGGCGGCCGCCCTGGGCTCGGGTCACTTCCGCCGCAGGAAGTGGGGCCTCCGCGGTCCGGGGGCGAGGGGAGCCTGGGAAGGGACCGCGGGCGACCCCTGCCCTGCCCACCCCCCTGCAGCGTCTTTCTTCCCCGATGGAACGTTCTAGGCCTAAGATGCTGGCCACATGCGGGGGCTTTAGAATCGCGGTCAGACCCCTCCCCGCGCCGGCAAGGCTGGATTCTTCTGCTCTTTTGCTTCACACACAAACTTCATCAAACGCTATTAATAGAAAAGGGTAGTTCCCCCCCGGAGGAACCGGTTCCACATTCACGGGGCCGCTCTGCACTAGTGGGGGGCTCGCGTCCCGCCCCCGCCGTGTGACAGCCCAGGGGGGCTGAGGCCCTCCCGCGCCCGGGCCCTCCCGCCCTTGGGGACCCCCACCCCAGCCCCGCTGGTTCTCAGAAGGCCAAGGTTGGCATGACCCGCCCCCAGCCGCCTCCCCCCCTCAGCTGCTGAAACGTGGGGCCACAGCTGGCCTGGCTCCACAACAGAGCCCAGGGACAGTCACTCCCCACAGTGCTCAGCGCCCTCCCCCAGGGCCCAGAGGCGCGGGCTGAGGGGGGCTGCAAGAGCTGGGGGAGGAGCTTCACGCGGGTGCTGGCTGGCCTGAGTCCTGGGGTGGCAGCCACCGAGGGGAGCCACCAGAGGGGTAGGGGTGAGGGTGTGGACGAGAGGCGGAGGGACAGGTGCCACCAAGGGGAGCACCACCCCGGCGACCATAACATGTTAGCCAGTGGGGGCCAGAAAGCACAGTGGGTGGGGCACTTGCGCTGCACACAGCCGACGTGAGATCTCTCCCTGGCACCCCTGGGGTCCCCCGGCCCCTTCAGACTGAGTCCGAGCACAGAGCCAGGAGTCAGTCCGAGCACTGCCGGGGTGGCCCCAAACCCACCCCATCAAACTGCACCTCCAGCACCCTGCACCCTACACAGCCGTGACAGGGTCCCGTGTGGACCCCGGGGGAGGCCCCACAGCTGCCAGCCCTGGGGGCACCAGGGGTCTCAGCACCCCGGCTCGCGGGTGCAGAGGGAAAGCCAACTGCAGCGGGTGGGTGGGGTGGGGTGGGGGGGCGCCAAGGCCTGACCACGTGGCTCGCATGCGGCAAGCCCGGGTTCTGGCCCGGGCAACGCATGGACTCCCGGACGGGCAGGAGTGACCGCCAGCGAGGCCAGGTGCGGGCCCCCAACAGCCCGGAAGTCACTGATTCGGGTCGGGCTGCGTCCCCGTCGGGGATCCGGGCAGGGGAGGCCCTGGGGGCGTCCGGAAGGAACAGTGGCCCCCATCCCGGCCGGCCAGCGGGGGTGGGGGGGACCACCTCAGGCCCTGCTTTGCCCCTCCACCTACTGGCCACTACAGGCTGGCCGGAGACACCGCCCCCGGCTTCCTGCCCCCCTCCCCCGGGGCTTAATATTTGAACGCGCTCGGGGCTCATCTAATTCACGCGTTTTTCCAACCCGCATCACACTCCACACTCCGCCGGGCAGGAAGTGTCTCCGCGGGCACCCGGAGGTCAGAAATAAGAGACTCTGTCCCCTGCCTGCCCCGGGCCTGGCCAGCACCCGGGCGCCCAGCACCGAGCCCGCGTGGGCTGCGGGGCGAAGACAGAACTTCCCACGGCCGGGCCCGGCCGGGGCTGCCCCCGCCCTGCGCTGACCCGCGAGCCGGCCACTGCACTGTCCCCACGCTCCCGCCCGGCGAAGCTTCTCCCCAGCCCTGCGAGCAAACCTCCGTCCACTGTGCAGGAAGCACCTCGCGCTCTCCGCGGCCGCCGGCCCGCCCCGCCCCCCTCCAGGCGGCCGGGACAGGCTCGGACCCGCCGGCCCGCCCCGCCCCCGCCCCGGCCCGCCCCGGCCCACCCACCGAGGCCAAAGCAGCCCCCTCCCCCCGCAACGGCGGCTGCGCCCCCACGGAGGGCGGGACTGGCCATTTGTCACTGGGTGGAATCTGGAATTTCCTCTTATCAGGGTCTGTCCCAGGGGGCGGGGGGGGGGGCTCGAGGCTGGCGGACGATAAGCAGAAGGACGCAGAGCTCCGGAGACCCCAGGAGGGGCCGCCCCGCATCCCCCGTGAACTGCGTGTTAGAACAAAAAGTGTGCAGAGGGGGCGTGGAAGACCCCCAGGCCCGGCCCAGCCCAGCCAGCGGGCCCGGATTCTGCAGGCAGGCGGTGGGCGGGGGTCCCAGGAGGGGACCAGCGGCAAGGAGGGCGGGGCATCCGCGGGGCGGGGGCGGGGCCAGCGCTCTGGCTATCCGCGGTCACAGTCACGTGACCCCGCTCCGGCCCTGGCTTGCCCTGGGCTTTCTCACCACCCCTGGTCCTTCCCGCTAGCTGCCAACCCTGGGGACCCCCTTCCCCGGGCCCCCCTGGGCCGGCTCTCCCACGGGGCCTCCCAGGGGCGCAGAGAGAGGCAGAGCGCGCGGGAAACGCTGGGAGAACGCGCAGATCGGGCTGAGCACGTGGAGAAACACCACAGTAGTCTCCCACCCCCTGGCACTGACCCCAGGACCCTTGGCCAGTCCTTCCTTTTGTCCCCAGTGCTCTCTGCTCCTGGCCTCACCAGTCCCCACCAGTCCTCCTACCAAACTGGCCCACTCCCCTCTGGGCACCCCCTGAGGTGGGGCCTGGTGCCCTGGGCATCAGGCACTCTTGCCGCAGCCACGCCAGTGCCCCCCTGCTGGCCCCGGGCCCCTCGGGCCTCCCTCTCCACCAAATCCGGTCACCCACCCACAGCCAACACACCTGCAGGCCGGGGACGCCCTGTCCAAGCTCCAGCCCCACCTCTGCCCCCAGACGGCAGAGCCGGGAGCCCCCCAGTCCTGGGACCTGGAGTCCGCACGCTCCGCTTCCCTCGGGTCCAGCCAGGGGCTGCTCCCGACTGCTGGGGTGGAAGGAAACAGCCCCCAGGCCCAGGAACTGCGGGGGCAACCCAAGCACCAGCCAGGCCCAGCTGTCTGCGCGGAACAGCCAGAACTCTGGGGGCCGCTCCCGGGAACTCCCCCGGGGGGCTCCAGAACCTTCTGTTCCTTCTCGCTGCCGAGAACCCCAGATGCATCTCCTTCTGGCCAACACCGGCCTCCCCCTCAGGGGCAAGTTCCAGGGGTCTGTTTCCCTGGAGCAGGAGGGACGGAGGGGGAGAGGGAGGGAGGGAGCGAGGGGGGGGTGCACCCACCAGGAGGTGGACAGACAGGGAGGGGGAGACGGGTGCCTAAGTGGGTGGGCGGGTGGTGCGAGCACAGGTGGCTGGACAAGGCGTGGGTGAGTCGAGCTACTGCCGAAGAGGTGGGCAAGCCAGTGGCACGTGGGGTGGGCACATGGGCAGAGGGGTGGACGGACTGACGGGTGGGCACATAGGTGGGTGAATGAATGGGTGGGTGGGTGGGTGGCAGGGGACACGGGCAGAGGGGTGCGTGGGTGCGTGTGCAGGGTGGACACACGGGCAGTCAGCTCCCGGTCCTTCCCTGCTGCCCACCGGAGGGGCCCATTGCTACCCCGTCAATCCGGAGCTGCCTGGGGTTCAGGAGGGCGGTGGGCAGCCAGGGACGGAGGTGAGTAGCCCGGCTTCTCGTCCTGGGCCACGGGCACCCACGGAAGGACAGACGGGGAAGGACAGATGGACTTCCATGCGCAGCTCCTGCCCGTGCAGGAAATCTGGCTCCGGAAATGGTGAGGGGGGAGGGGGCTTGGAGTCCCTCCCTCTCACCGCCCCCACCGAGCAGCGAGCAGCAGTGCTGGGCCCAGGGTGGGGGAGGGGGGTCTCCGAGCGGGGCGGCATGGTCTGGGGTCACCCAGCAGCTCCCTGTCCCCAGCTGAGTCCCAGCTCAGGTGGAAGTCAGCGACCCACCTGGTACCAGTGTCTGAGTCTGCGCCCAGAGGTCCAAAGGCCACGCGCAGAACCTGGGCGTCCCACGGGGCCCAGGGCAGCGCCGGAGCCTGGCCGCACGCACGGGGCGCACAAAGGACTCACCTCTGCAGGGCCCTGGGCCTCTCCTCGGGCGGGAGCCGCACCTGCAGGGGCCCCGACACGCCCCTCAGGGCCAGGCTGAGCAGGGACAGGGGCAGGGGCAGGGCCGTGTCCCCCAGCCAGCGAGGCACGAGGAGGACCCCGCAGCTCCCGAGGCCGCGGTGGCCCTGAGGTCCCCTCCCGGGCCTGCCACCCGCAGCTCTCCTCCGGGAAGGAGCCACATTCATATGGTAATTCCTGCTGGAACCCGCGGGGGCGTGGACGCTGGGCGGGGCGGGACAGGCCGGCCCAGAGCCCTGAGCACACACTTTCACTGTTCAAACAGCGGGACGGGGGCTGGAGAGATAGCACAGTGGGTAGGGCGTTTGCCTTGCACGCGACCGACCCAGGTTCAAATCCCAGCATCCCATATGGTCCCCTGAGCACGGCCAGGGGTAATTCCTGAGTGCAGAGCCAGGAGTAACCCCTGTGCATCGCCAGGTGTGACCCAAAAAAAAAAAAAAAAAAAAAAAAAAAAAAAAAAAAAGTCAAACAGCGGGACGCCCAGCCAGCAGCCTCCCCGCCTCACCCACGCCCCTGCCAGGGGAAGATGTCCCCCGGGGCAAGAGAGGGTCTAAGTAGGCGTCCCCCTCTTCCCACCCCAGTGTCTTCCTCCGGGACTCGGGCACCCACCCCGGGCCGCAGTGCTCGGCCACCGGTGTGGATGTCGTGTGGATGTCGCGGGCTCCTGGGCTGGCACGAGGCCCCAGCAGACACCCCCAGGGTCTCTGTGCCCCCAGAACCGGCGAAACTACCCCCGACACTCAGCCAGGACCCCTCGGGGCCCCGGCCCACAGGCCAGGGTGCATCACCCATCCTCTGAGGGGGGTGGGGGGCAGAGAGCTGCTTCCCACCCACCACTGTCCACGCACCCACCGGGTAGCTGGGCTCAGTGCAGAGCCGGCCCGCTCCGGCCACGTGTGTCCCCAACACGCCAACAGCAACCCACAAGCCAACATGACTCTCGGGGCTGCCGTACCACGCTGGGGCTGGGACCCGGTTGGCACTGCCACCCTCCACCAGTGCCCGCATCACCATCCACAGCACGGCCACGGGGCCACCGTGTCACACCCAGAGAGGGGGCCGATGGGGACCACGTCTAGGAAACGTCCGGAACAGCAAAGGCAGAGCCCAAGAGGCCGAGGGGCGACGTTGTGACCGTTCCAGGAGCCGGGTGTTGAGGGGGTGCGGGCTCTGCGTGCGTCACACCGGCAACTCCTACTGCCCACAGGGACGTTGGTGGCCTGAGTGGCCCCGGACCGGGCCAGGACCCCTGCGCCCCAGCACAGCGCAGCCGGCGAGTATCCAGGCACAACTTGCAGCCACATGGGGGTGCGGGGTCCCCAGGCCGGTGACCACTCACCCACCCTGCTTGTAAGGAGTGACCCCAAGCACCCCCGGAGTCCCGCTGGGGCCTCACGACCACTGGGGAACTGACCCTTTAAAATAAGAAACCTCGGGACTATAGCGACAGCACAGCGGCAGGGCGTTTGCCTTGCACGCGGCCGGCCAGGGTTCGATTCCCAGCATCCCATAGGGTCCCCCAGCACCTCCAGGAGTGATTCCTGAGTGCAGAGCCAGGAGTCACCCCTGTGTTTTTTTCACCCAGAGGGGAAAAAAAAAAAGGAACCTCTGCACACCTTCCGCTCAGGGGCGTGGCAGCAGAACAGCCAATCCTAACATATCCCCGCCCCCGGAGGGGCGTGACCGCAGAACAGCCAATCAGCAGCCGAGCAGGAGCCTGGCCTTTGCCTCCCAAGGGGCCCGCTGCCGCTGCCCCTGCCCCGCAGGGCTCTCCCCTCCTCTTAGGTCATCAGGATGACCTGCGCGATGGCCCCGCAGCAGGGGGCCAACGGGCAGGGCTCCCCCGCACGGCTGCAGTAGGTGGGGTCACGGCGAGGTCACAGCATCTGTGGTGCCCGCTCCTGAGTGGGCACTATGCCCACGGGGCCTTTGGCACAGCCCCCCCCAAACACTGCAAGGTCCAGGGTGCGGGACTGAGCGGCCACTCTGCAAAGATAAGGGGGTCGGATGCGGGGCCGGGCCCCGTGAGCCCAGCGACCCCACTGCGTGTCCCCAAGCCCTGCTTCCTCCGGGCCTGAGCGTCCAGGACAACCTAATGTCCTGTCCCTCTCGGGCTGCCGACAGGCGCCCGCAAAGCGCCGGGAGACAAGATAAGATAAGGTGGGCGCCTGGGGACCACACTCCTGGGGAACACCAGCAGTGACGTCGGGAGCAGGGCAGCGCCGGGACACCCAGGGCCGGGGGCGGTTGTGGCAGCATCAGCCGCGATCCAGAGGGTCGGGGACACCCAGGCCGGGGTTTCCGGGCAGCTCAGTGGGTGCTGGGGGGGAGGCGGGCGCGGGGCGCTCCCCACCCCCAGCAGCTACAGACCGAAGCTACAGGAAACGCAGGCGGGGAGTGGGGGAGGGTCTGCCGAGCCCACAGCTCCAGCAGGGCGGCGGGCGGGCGGGCTTCCACCAACGCTTTTGTTTCCTTCCCGCCACTGCATCCCACCGCGGGGCCCCGGCAGGGGGCGGGAGACGGGGCTGTGCCCCTCGCACCCCTCCACAGCCCCTGCCCACCGTCCAGTGAGGGCTTCACCTTCGCGGGGTCCCCGGTGCGCCCAGAGGCCTCTCTGTGGAGGGTCCGAGAGCTCAGCTCCCGAGCACAGGCAGGCCCGGGCCTGCCCCAGGCCCCAGGAGGCGGCTCAGCCCAGCTCCCGGACCCGGGGGTGGGGGGCGCAGGCAGGGGCCCGGCAGTCTCCCGGCTGCACCTAGGCTAAGGCGGGGCAGGTTCGCGGGGGTGCGAGCATGCCATGGCCCCTCCTGTGCGGAAATAAAGCCCAGGGCTGGGGCGGGCGGGAGGGCATGTGTCCAGCCTGGCCTCGTGGTGGGGGCAGAAGGCGCCCACCGAGGGGGGCGGAGGGAGCCGCGAGGGGTGGGGCGGCCGGGAGCCTCCAGCTGCCCCTCCTCGGGCCTAAGTTTCTGCTCCTGCGTCTGACTCCCGCTCTGGCCCCAGACACCTGCACCCCTGCCCCAGGGCCTCTCCACGGGGGACGGGATGCGACCCCCAGAACAGAGCCAGGGCGCTGCCCCCCAGCCCCCCACCCCCGGAGCGGTGCACGCCCCGAGAGGAGTCCAGACTTGTCTGTGGGGCCGGAACCTCAGGCAGGGGCTGATCCCTGGGTGGGGGTGGGGCGGGGGTGCAGCCCCGACCCCGACCCCGGCCCCCCCAGCAGATCCCCCAGGCTCCGACCGCCCTGCTGGCCAGGCTCTGGCTCTCAGCAACTCCGCGGGGGCCCCGTGCCCGGCGCCACATGGACGCCAGCACCCTCCCGGAAGCCAGGGACACCCGAGGGAGGGGGGCAGCTCCCTGCAGAGTCCCCGGGGGGGGGGAGGCACCCTCGGAGTGGCCAGATTCTGACAGAGGGCAGCTGGGGCCGCACAAAGCCCTTTTCTCCGGCTCGAGGCCGAGGATCTGGGCCCCGCATGGACACCGGGTGCCCCTCCCCCACGGGCTGGCCCCTTGCGCCCCAGGGAGGGGCTGCGCTGCCCGCACCCTGCCCCACCTCGGGCCACGGGGACCCCCCCCACGCGGCGGCCAGACACCTGCAGCCCCCCAGCGGCCGGAGGAACAAAGCAGGGGGAGGACTCACGGGAGGACTCTCGGCGGCGGAGCGCGGCGCTGGCGGCGGGAGCGCGGCCCGCCCCCCGGGTCACATGGCCCCGCGCCCGGCCCGATCAAAGGGGCTTTGTGGCCGCGGAGCGAGGGCCCGGCCGGGCGCGGGCCGCGCGGGCGGGAGGGCGGCGGCCGGGAAGGGGGTCACCTGCGCGGCCTCCCGCCTGCCCAGCGGCGGGGGACGGACGGAGGCGGCGGCCGCTCCCCGAGCTGCTGCCCCGAGCCCAGGGATCCGCGCCAGCCGGGCCGCTGTCTCCTCCTCCCCGCCCGCCCGGGCCCTGGGAGCACTGGGGGATGGGCGCGGGGGTCCCCAGAGGAGGAGCTGGGCCGGGCCTGGAAGCTGGGATCCGCCAGACCCATCCTGTGCCACGACCTCTGACCTGGTGCGTCACTCCCGGGGGGCCGGCACGACTCCCTCACGGGGCCCTCGGGACTGGGGCTGGGGGTGCCCACCCGGCACCCGGGGCCTGGCGCGGCCTGGTGGGCGTCGGGGAGGGCCCTACCAGGCCTTCGACCCTTCTCCCGCCTCCGCCTCCTTCCCCCACCCGGCGCCCAGTGCCCCGCCCCCACGCCTCTGGCCGCACAGCGGGACCAGCCCTGGGCCCTGGTTCTGCTCCCCCCTGGCAGGGAGGAAACCGCCCCTGCCCCCCTGCCCCGTGCCCCCCACCATCCGCTCTAAGTGCCAGGAGGAGGGGCAGGAGCCACAGCACAGGGAGGTGCTGGCCCTGCACGTGGCCCACCCTGCTGAATCCCCGGCACCCCATCTGGTTCCCCCGAGCACCGCAGGAGTGATCCCTGAGCACCGAGCCAGGAGCAACCCTGAGCACCACCACGTGTGGCCCAAACACTGAAACAAAAAAAACCACAAACCCCCCCCAGGGCTAGAGGGAGGCTGCCCCAAGCCGAGCCGCAGGGCAGAGACCCCCAGAACCCTCCACCGCAGGCACGGGGAGCCCCTCCGACACCTGCTGTCCCAGGGGCACAGCCCATGCCCAGGACGCGCTGCCCTGGGTGGGCGCCCCCCTGGCCCGGGTCCCGGGGGCACAGCCCATGCCCAGGACGTGCTGCCCTGGGTGGGCGCCCGCCTGGCCTGGGGCAGGATGTCCTTCCCCGCAGTGCTCGCAGCAATAGGTCGCTCCCCAGCCCCGAGGGTGGGCGGCCCAGGGCAGAGCACAGGGTCCCCCCTCCCACCCCGCCCCGTGAGCCCCGGGGCTGGTCTGGGGTGACCCAGGCCGCAGTGGGAGGCAGACTCCGCTCAGCCGGCGGCCCCCAGTCGCCCCAGAGATCTCCCCGCACCCCTCCTGCCAGCCTGCACGTGACCCCGAGCCACAGGGCTGTGGGCTCAATGCTATGAGCTGGGACGGGCCGGCCCCGGGCCCCTGGGTGCCCTTCCCGGCCGACTCCGGGCGCGGCTCTCCCGTGCCAGCCTGGAGCATGTGGGCACTCCCCTCAGAGGGGGTCCCGTCCTGCGGGGCTGTGTGCTGGGCGGGGTGGGCCCGGGGACAGGGGTGGATGGGGGGCTGGGCGGTCTCGGAAGGAGGGTCCGTGCAGGCCGGGAGGGATCAGGAAGCTCTCGGGGCTCGTGGGCAAGGGGCAAGGGGAGGGGATGACGTCATGCCGGGCACAGTGGGAGCAGGCGGTGACCACACAGCTGACCCCACGGACCCCGACCCTCCAGGCCGGCCGGACGTGGGGTGCGTTAGTCCAAGCCCCCACTTCCGTGACAGAGACGAGGTGGGGGAGGGGCTGAAGCTAGTGCAGCTGATGCAGGACTTCCTTCTGGGGTGATAAGAACTTTCTGGAACTGAGGCCACAGGGGGCGAGTGACAGCGCGGCCCAGAGTGGAGACGCGTGTCCCTCCGCCTCCCCCTCAGAAAGGGCCTTGGAAAGAGGAACCGGCTTCGGGTCCCGGGAACTGGCTCCTGGTTTTGGACTTAACCCCCCCACCCCACCCCCGCTCAGGAGCCCGGGGGACAGCCCGCCCCCACCCCATGACGGGTCCCCAGGTCCGAGAGGGACACACGCAGGTGAGGGGGGCGGGGCAGCTCCCCGCACCCTGACGATGGGCCCTGCACCCCGAGTCTGGTCACCTGGCTGAGGTCTCAGCCGCCCACGCCCCGAGCACCGAGACGAGCCAGCCAGGAGCCCGCAGGGCAGCCCAGACCCCTGACCCCCGGGGCCCAGACCCCTGACCCCCGCCCACGGCCTCAGGACAGCCGCTCGGCAGCGGAGCAGGTGGGCACCTCTGCCCCCGCTGCCAGCCTCAGCCCACATCTCCCTCGCAGCCCCTGCTCCCCGACCCCCGCTGCCCTCACCAGCACCCCATCCCCACCGCCCTTGCGCCCACAGCTGGCCCACACCCTGCCCTGCAGTAAAACGGTGCTGGTGGCGTCAGCCCTGCCAGCCCCTTCAGGACACACCCCAGAGACCCGGACCCCCAGGCCCGGCCGGAGCACCCCGAAACAAGCCCACGTCGCTTCCAGGAGGTGTGGGCGTGGCAGAGCCCGCCCCCCATCAGGCAGCCAATCGTGGCTCTCCCGCCGGCATAGATCCCCTCCGCGCAGGCTCCTCCCCGGCTCTGGACCAACGGCCCCCCACAGCCGCTGCGGCTCCCTTGGGGCCAACACACTCCAGTCCTGCCTGCCCAGTCACCGGGTGCAGGGCTAGAGACCAGCAGGGAGGGCCGGGATGCAAGCTTTGCATCTGGGAGGCCCAGGTTCAATCCCCAGCGCTGCAGGGACACCTAAGCCCCACCAGAGGTGACCCCTCCCCTCAAGCACAGAACCAGGAGTAGCCCCTGAGTGCTGCGGGGTGTGGCCCAAAACATAAACCCCTCTAAAAGAGGCACCACCTCCAGGAAGCCCTCCTGGGATGGCCACTCCATTCTGTGTTTCTGAGGCACCAGCAGGGACTGACTCATCAACCTCTGTGGAATCGGCCAGGAAGGGCCCGTTTCCTCCTTTCTAAGAAGCACCCTCCCCCCTCCGCAGGTCAACTCTCAGGACCTCTGACACACAGGGCCTCTCCTCCTGAAAGGCTTCTGACAGCAGCATCCGCTCAGGGCCGATGTTTGGGGGCTGGAGCGGCTGCACGGCGGGCAGGACGCTGTCCTTGCACACGGCCCGCCTGGGGTCCATCTCTGGCCCCCATAGGGCCCCCACGCCCTGCACAGAGCCAGGAGTCAGCCCCCAGCAAACTGGGCCCCCAGATGACAACCAGGTGGTGTCAGAAGCCGGAAGCAAATTACTGATCGCAGGAATATCAAATAAATGGCGGAGTCGGCTCTGGGGGGAAACTGAGCCGTCAGTGGGGGGAAGGCGCCGTGGTGGTAACACAGGGCCGGAACCCGAGAGCCTGCAAGGGGTCGTCATGGACGGCTTCCTACACCACATGCTTATGCCGAGGGTGCGGGGAAATTGGCAAATACAAGTAAATTAAACGGCAAAAGAGAAAAAAAAACAAGCAGGACCCCACAAGTGTGGCCTGATGTGGGACCCTCCTCGGGGCTCCCCAGAGGGCAGGGCTGGTGCCCGGCAGGGCTGAGGAGGGGCATGCCTGGCCCGCGGCCCCTGTGCCCGGGAGGGAGGTTTGCGGGCGCTGAGCTGGGCCCGGACGCCGCTGGCAGAGGCGTGTGGCCAGCGGGGCCTCAGCCGTGGCAAGGGCCGTCCAGGCGGTCACTCTGCTCGACACGCGCGGTCCAGAAGGCTCCGGCTGGGCCCGCGGAAGCCGGCCACCCCCCACGCCCTCCCGGGACAGCCCCCCAAGGCACTCCACCGGCTCCCAAGGCCGCCCTGGGCTCCGACACCATCCCAGCCCTGGGGGTCCGGGGCGGAGGGAAGCCCTTCCCAGAATCTGCAAAAGACCCTCCTGGGCATGCGCCTGCCCCCCCCCCAGCTGATCCTGGGGCACCCCTAGGTGCAGCCCGAGGCTCCCACTGCCCGGGGTCCCCACAGAGCACTCACTACACGGGACTGGCTCACCAGCCGCCCCCCGAGAAAGGGCCCCTCTCCTGGCGGGGTCTCGTGCTCTGCCCCCGACGCCCCCCAGCCACAACGCAGACCCCGTTTCTCCGGATCTGTCCCGGCTGGGCGCGCCCAGGACACGCGCCCGGGAAAGCAGCGTGCCCACCCGCGCCCGCCCAGGCGGCTGCGGACCAGACCAGGGCCGAAATGTTCGGAACCGGGAGCAGGAGCCCCTCAGGGAGCACCTCTGCTCACGGCCGGTCCTGACCGGCTCCCCAGATGCTCTGGACGGAAGGGCAGCGGGCGAGGCTGCCGGACCCAGGACAAACCCGCCCTGCGGACACCAGGCGGGCAGCAGAGAGCCGGGAGCAAGCCCTGAGCACCCCCAGACCAGCCGGGAGTAAAGACGGAACCCAGACCAGGCACCCGGTGTGCTAAGAACGACAGTGAGGAGCCAAAGAGCACCGCGGGGAGGACTCCTGCCCTGCGCGGGCCGAGCCGGGTTCCATCGGCCTCCCCAGGTCCCCCGACCCTCCAGGACTGAGCCCGGGGCGCAGGGCCAGAAGGAAGCCCTCAGCACCACCGGGTGTGGCCCCAAGTCCAACGACGACAGAAAGTAAATAAAATCATGAATAGCCCCCGCGTCCCTGGCCCGCGTGAGGGGCCCGGTGGGCGCGCGGCCCACCCTCAGCACCGCGCTCGGCGGCCTCCCAGGGCGCAGCAGTGGACAGGGCTGTGCGGGACAGGGAGGCCAGAGAAGGGCGCTCAGGCACCAACCCCAGCAGGCTCCTCCCTGGAAGGGGACAGGCCCTCCCGCGTGGCCAGCCTGCACGGTCACCACTGCTCCGGCCTCAGTTTACCCTCATCAAGCACAGAGGGAGGATGACAGGTGTGTGGGGGGGTGCCCCGCCCAGATGCTGGGGCCCCAAGCCCGGGGCAGAGTCTGGCCTGGGCCAAGGCCGGTCCTGACCCGCTTTCTCTTGGGCGGCACCAACACGGTGGGTGCGTGGGTGAGCGACCCCCGCAGCACCAGGGCTCCTCAAAGCCCAGCGGCCCCCAGGGGCCCACACCGGGGGCACCCAAGGGTCCCGAGGAGGGGGCTCAGGTCCCGGGTAGGGCCTCTGGGCAGCACCTGAGAAAACTCAGCTAGCTGCCCGATGGGAGGGTCCGGGGAACCCACCACCTGACACCCGCCTCCCCTCGCTGCTGCAGGAAGCTGCCTGCGGCTGGTTCCCCTTCCCTGGGCCTCAGTTTCCTCCCGGCCTGCCCCAGGCGCGGCCAGAGGGGATGTGCAGGGGCCATTCCCCCAGAGGGGGCAGTTCCCAGCTCCTGCCTCACTCCCCCTCCCCCAAGGGCTGTGAGGTGCTGAGTCCTGAGCAGGGAGGCTCAGAATCCCTCCCCTGCCCTGACCAGCTTCTAGAAGCTTCTGCATTCCTGGGCTGGCGGCTCCGCCCCAGCGGGTGTTTGTCTCCCGGGCTCCACCACTGAGGTCCTGCGTCTTCGGGGGCATGGGGGTCCGCATGCTGGGGGATGGGGGGGTCACACCAGCAAATTCCTCACGCCCTAGACTCCCCGGCGTCTGTGGAGAGAGGCTCCCGGCAGCGCGCAGGGACCCTACGGGGAACTGGGGTCACACCGTGATCAGCTGCACAGACGCTGGTCCCGTGACCCTCTTTCTGGCGTCTCAAAGACCAACTCGCTGGCCCAGCAGCCCTCAAACTCTCTGTTCGGTTTGGTTTAAAGGTCAGAGCCACCACCTACAGGCTGCCCTCCAGGACTGCCCAAGGTGCCCACCTCTAGCAACCAGGCCCGAATCTGTCAGCAGAAGAGTGAAAGGGGCGGCCACCTACTGCAAGGCAGAGCCAGACGTCATCCGCGGGCCAGGGAGCCCAGGGGTCCTGGACGAGGGCAGGGCCAGGGAGCTGCTTCCGGAGAAGCTGGGCTGCCCACAGGAAGTAGGCACAGGACAATGAAAACCGGGCCTGACAGGCTGGGCGGGAGCAGAGAGGGTCCGGCCTGAGACTCCGTCCTTCATCACCTGGGCTCTCAGGGCCACCGGGCCAGCAGCCAAGAACCTGCCTGACCAGGGGCTGGGCAGCTGCCGACCAGCCCCACCTCACCGCGGGCCCTGAGAGAGGTTTGGGTCCTTGAAGGAGCCGGCAGCCGGCGGGGAGTTAGTTAGGCTAGAGACCGGGGGTTGGGGTGGGGGAGATGCTTTCCTGGCGCCCTTGAGCCTCCCCTCTCCTCTCCCGGGGTGCTCTTCTCTGAACCCAACCCCTGCCCAGTGCTCCGGAGGCCGGACCCCACCCCAGGGTCCCAGGAGGAAGGAGCAGGTCTGCAGTGCTATGTGGTCCCGGGGAAATCACTCGCCCTCTCTGGGCAACAATCACAGGGGACAAAGCCAGGGGCGCAAAGGGGCCCGAGCCTGCACCCTGCTCTGGGCCCCGCGGCCCCACTGACCCCCATCAGGACCTTCTCCACGGCCGCCCCCTGGACAGAGGGCGGTATGGGGTGTGTTGAGGATGGACCCTCCCTCCCGCCCATGTGCCCCTCCCCCAGGAAACGCAGGTGCAGGGGGTGGGGGGAGGGGGAAGGGTAGGGCCCCCCCCAGGCCCCCGGGAGGAGGCGGCTCCTTACCCCCTTACTGAATCCCATGCGCCTCCCTCTGGGCTGCGACAGCCGGGCCAGGGCCCCTGCACTGCAGGCCCCTCGGACCCCGGCCGGCACGCAGAGCACAGAGCAAGGGGCCTGGGGAAGAAGCCAAGGCAGCTGCACCCCAAGCCAGAGGGCCTGGGCCCCCGGGGCTGTTGCCTCCACCATCCCGACCCCCTGAGGGTCTTCCCGGGACACCACGGGGACCCCCGGGAGCCTGGTCCCGGTCTCGGCTCCCCACCCTCTCCCGCCACCCGCCGTGTGCTGTGTGGCCCCGGGCAGGTGGCCCAGCCTCTCTGGGCTCTGTTGGTACTCACAGTGGCCCAGGCCCACCGGGCCCAGACCCAAGCCGGGCGACCAGCCCCCCGCGGCCTCACCAAGTGGCCAGGCTGCAGGAACGACGGGGCACTGGGCTTGGGCTGCTGGGCCACCCCGGGGCTCCGGTCCTGCCCGTCACCCCATGCCCGTCCTGCCCCTGTCCAGCCTGGCAGCGGAGACCACTCAGGGGCAGAGCTGGAGCCCACGGGGGGGGGGACCCCTGCCCCCCCTACACACACCATTCACTGCTCAGCCCTGCTTCAGGGAACTTTCTAGAAAAGCAGGTCAAAGAGGAGCTGGCCGGAAGCGGCGCAGGGACACAGGGACGCGCCTCTCGCAGGGGCAGGAGGCCCCCACGGGGCAGGGAGGACCCCCCAACCCCAGAGCTGCACCCAGACCCTCACCACGGAGGCGGCAGCAGGGGGGGGGGCGGCGGGAGGGGGCCTGCTGTGGGCGGCCCCTCCCCCGCGCCCCTCACTGTCCGGCAGGAAGGACTTAATTAGCACCACATGGCCCGGAGCCCAGCGGGGGAGGGGCGGGGCGGAGCACGGGAAGAGGGGGCGGGGCGGGCGCGCAGCTGCCTCGCTGAGCGTCCAGCTCAGCCCACAGGGGCGGGGTCAGGGCCAGGGTCAGCACTGTGGTCAGCGCTGGGGATGGCGGCTCAGGGCTGCCCCGGACGCCAGGACAGCTGTGCCGGCCCCAGTGAGCCCCGCGGAGACTGGGGGCACGTGCAGGCAGTGCCCGGGCAGGGGTGAAGCGGGGGCACAGCAGGGGGCCTGCCGGGGACGGGGGGGGAGGGGGGGGGGAGACACAGAGCAGCAGAGGCCTGGAGGGGAGGGGACGGGCAGACCCGCGGGGCGACAGGGCTGCACGCTGCCCCCCACAGCAGAAGGCCCAGCCCCCCCCCCCCCCCCCCGTCACCTCCCCTACACAGAGGGGGTCCGCGCCCCTCGGGGATAAGGAGGCAGAGCCTCCCCGGGGTCCCGGCCGGGGTCCAGCAGCCCCCACTGGCCTCCGCCTCCTCACGCCCAGTGAAGCTGCGGCCGCGCGGGCACCGGGCAGGGACCCCCGCTGAGCGGTGCAGGGGCGGCCGGGCAGGAGGACAGGGAGGGCTGGACAGCGGTGGGCACTGGCCTCGCACACAGAGGGCCCGGGTCCACCCCCGAGCACAGAGCCGGGAGCCAGCCCTGAGGACTGAGGGTGCCCGCCTTGAAGACACAACACAACCTGTCACGATTCTCACATGTGCACGCCTGAGCGCACACACGTGCACACACGGACACGAGCACACGTGCACCCAACGTGCACCTCGATAGCCCCAACGCCTGCCCACCAGCGGACGGAGCCCTCCAGGCTGCTGCCGGGGGGCACTGGGTGAGTGCTAGGTCAGTACTGGGTGGGCACTGAGTACTGCACAGGTACTGGGCCAGCACTGGTTGGGTACTGGGCAAGTACTGGGCACTGTCTTCGAGCAAGTTCCAGGGCCCGGCTGGAAGCCCCTGGGGGGCTGTGGGTCCGTCCAGCCCTGCCCCGCCCGACAGCCCAGGGACGGCGGCTGCAGCGTCCCCCCGCACCGCCCCCGTCTCCAGGCCTGGTGCCCCCTCCCGCTGTCCCGGGTGGTGTCCACTGTCCCTGTGGCAGCTGCACTGAGGGTGGGCTCCGCCCCAGCCGGGGGCCTGGCGTCCCACCCCTTCCCCTGGCCGCCGGCCGCCTCCGGGAAGCCACGGATCTGGGAGGAGGCGGTCGCGCTGGGGACCCCGTGCCACCAAGGCCAGCTCCCGGGCGGGTCAGGGGCGCAAACATGAGCGGGCTCCTGGGTCCATTTCCGCGAGGAGGCCGAGCTGGCCAGGGCGACTCCCAGACCCCACCCGGCCGCGGCTCGCCAGTGACCAGCAGGGGCCCTGCGGCCGGGAGTGCGCGGGAAGGGCGCCGCCTCCCCGCCTGGCCCCCAGCAGGAGCAGCAGCAGGGAAGCTGCTCAGGGGGCTGGGGGGCAGCGCAGCGGGGGGGGGGGGGGGGGGAAGGCGCTGCCTCGAGCACCCACTCGGGCCCCATCCCCCGCACCCTGGATGTTCCGCGTGAGTGCAGAGCCAGGAGGAGCCACCGGGCATCTGGGGTGAGTGGGCGCCCCCACAACCAAAACAGGAGAAGCTGCTGGACAAACGCTCCAGACCCCGCCCCTGCCCGCAGGCCCCGCCCCTGCCGGCAGGCCCCGCCCCTGCCGGCCAGCTGCCCCCCTAGTGCCCAGGACCACTTCTCTGGCTGCAGCTTCTGGGCACTGCAGCAAGCCCCACCCACTTCCCAAGGTCGCAGGCTGGTGCTGTGACAGGGCAGGACTCTTCCCCCCCACGACGTCACCTGTGTGGCCCCACCCTCTCAGGGGTCAGGCCGTTACTTCCCCTGCTCCTGGAGAGGGAAACCAGAAGGTTCCGGAAGGTGCCAAGGTCGCCCGCTGACTGCTGAGTGCAGAGCCCCACCCTCGCCAGCGCCTGCCCGGCCTCCCGGAGGGCATCCTGCACGCACTGGCACGAGGGACCACCCACCCGCCTCATGCCTTCCCACAGGGGGACCCAGAAGTGCGGGGGTCAGAGGTCGAGCTGGCGCAACAAGGCACTCGGGATTCATGCGGGCTGCTGGACAGGCCTCTCCGCCAGGGAGCCGGGGGCCAGATGGCAGGGTGGACGGGGCAGCAGGGGACCCGGACCACGCTGTGTGTCCAGACAGGGCCGGGGGAGGTGGGCGCGTGAGCCGCCCTGTGCCTGGGGGTCTCGCCGGGGCTCTTCCCGCTCCCATTTCCCACGACCAGCCCTTTAGCAGTGGGTGGGCTCTCGCCACACCCCCCCATCAGCATGCCTGACGCTTCCCACCCACCCACCAGACGGCACTTCCTCCAGGAAGCATTCCCAGGCTGCTCCAGCCGGGTGACGCCTCCCTCCTCCTGGCTCAGCTGGCACTGTGCCCACCCCAGATGCGTCACCTGCGCGAGGGAACCGAGCTCTGAACCCTCCCACCCGGGGACCGAGGAGGGTGGGCGTTGGTCGGGCCTTTGCCTTGATGGAACCAACCTGGGCTGTATGATCTCCGCCAGGAGTCAGGCCTGAGCACAGAGCCAGGAGTCAGCCCTGAGCACCACCGAGTGTGCTCAGGGAGAAGAGCGAGCGAGTGAGCACTGTGGGGGGTGCTGGGCCGGAGCCGACTAGGGGGAGGCCTGTCCCGCTCCCTTCCAGAACCTTCTGGGCTGTCCAGGGCACACTCCGGAGTCGCTCACAGGGGCCCGCTGCAGGCGTGGGGGCCACGCCGGGATGGGCGAGGTGACCGTGGGGGACGGAAGCCCAGCTGGACGCTGCAGAGCTGAGTCAGCGTCTCTCCTGGGAACGGCCCTGCCCTGTTCTCCTGCCCTCTGCTGACCCGCCGCTCAGGGCCCAGTGTGTGGGACGGAGGGCGGGGCTTCTGGAAGCTTCTGGCTGCACAGGCCGGACTCCTCGGAGATGAAGCCCCCCCCACCCTGCCCCAACGTGGGGCGTGGCCCGGCCCCACTCCCCCAGGCTGCGTGGTCAGGGAGCGGGTCAACCCCTCTGCCTTGGGCCCTTCTCCACAGCCGGAGCACAGCCCAAGGAGCACTGCCTGGGGAACACTGATGGAGTTGAAGGAACAGCGCTGGGAGCTGCTGGGGAGCACTCCCCAGGGAGCACTTTCCAGGGAGCACCCCCTGAGGCTCGCTGTCCATAGAGCACAAACCACAGAGTAGTCCTGGGAGCACAGTGCTGGCCATGCGGGAGCCCAGAAGTTCCCGTCACCATATAAGGCAGCACCCAAGGCGGGGGGGGGGGGGGAGGGACACGGGGAAGGAATTCCTGCACCCAGCGGCCGTGCCCCCAGGCCTCCCTGCCGGCAGTGGCCACCCCGCACCCTGCACCCCCGCGGGCACCAGGCTCAGCACGAGTCCACTCACTGCCCGCTGCGGCCCTCCTGGAGGCGGTGACCCGCCCCGCCGCCTTCCCTCCTCCCCCCCTTACTCTCTCCTCTCTGGGGCCCGTCCGGCTGGAGGAGGTCAGTGTGCTGCCCCTGCCCATCCCTGCCGCACTCACCCCTGCTTGGGACCCCCGGGGTTAGACTTCTCGCCGCCCCCCACGGCTGTGCCACTGAGCTCTGGCTGAGCACCGGAGGCTGGCGGATGCGGGTGCTCTTCCCGGGACAGCTGGGGGGTCACCGGCCATTCCCGGGACAGCTGGGGGGGTCACAGGCCATTCCCGGACAGCTGGGGGGTCACAGGCCATTCCCGGACAGCTGGGGGGTCACGGCCAGCCTGGGGCCCACGCACCGAGGGGGGGTCAGTTCCCCTCGGCCAAGAAGGGGCCCCAAGCCCAGCTCAGCCGTTTCCTGCCGGCCCCTGATGGCGTGGGAGGCGGGGGGGGGGGGGGGGGAGGAGGACAGCGTCCATCAGGGGGGGAGGGGGCGCCCCGCAGGCGCTGACCTCCCCAGGGTCCTTCCTGCCCGCTGGACATGCCTCTCTCGAGGCCCGATGGGGTTTCTCTTTCACCTTCTAGAGAAAGAAACAGCTGAGGGAGCCTGAGGGCGTGGACGGGAGAGAAGGGGGGGGGCGCTGAGCCGAGCCCCAGGGACAGGCAGAGGCAGAGGGAGGGAGGGAGGAGGGGAGAGCGAGCAGGGGTCCGAGCAGCAGCGCAGCGGGGGGCTCATCCTTGCACAAGGCCAACCTGGGTTCGATCCCCGATACCCCGGATGGTCCCCAGGCCCTGCCAGGAGTGACCCTGAGCAGAGTCATGTAAACTCTGGTGTCACCAGGCCTCTGATAGAGGCCCACCCCCCCCAGCCGGGAGACCCCCAGAGCAGAGGTAGGAGCCGCCCCCAGGACCACCAACACAAGCTCTGACGGTGCTGCCGTCTGACGCGCTCCGGAGGAGAAACATCCCGATTCCTCTCTCGAAGACGCCCACGGCGGCACCCAGCGGATGGGAATCAGCCCCCCGCCCCTCCCCCCCCCGCCCAGGTGCCCCGTCACACCCCGAGGCCCGGCCCTGCAGGAAGGAACAGGGAGAGCAAACGGCCGAGTGTCCGGGTTCCGGCCGCGCGGAGACCCCGGGGAGAAGCGGCAGGAGGAGCCCGGCAGCTGGGCCGCGTCCCCCCCGCGAAGACACGCTATAAATAACGTGAGAGCCGGGACGTGTCTTGCACCAGCTGCCACGGGGGTATCCAGAGACGCTGAAGAACAAGAACCAAACCTGGGGGGCGGCGGGCAGGGGCGCAGCCAGGGCCGGACAGACTCCAAGAGGCGAGCGGGCGGGGGGCTGGCACCCGGCTGCCTCCCGGCGGGGACCCCCGAGCTGAGAGTGGGTCACGCCCCCGCCCAGAGGCAGCCTGGCAGTGGCTGACGTTACAGAGAAGGGCTGGGAGCGTGGACACGGGGCCGCTGGGGAGAGCTGCCCGCAGAAGCCGACGCGGGAAGGGGGGTGGACAGACTCGGAGCCCCCCACAGCCAGCAGCCGGGAAGGAGAAGCTAAACTCGGTGGTTTGAAACTGCGGAGTCTCGGGGCCGGAGAGCCCGTGTGGCAGGGAGGGGACCAGCCGGGCTCGGTCCACAGCGTCCTGGCCCCGCCAGGGGTGAGCCCCGAGCACCCCCGGGGCGGCCCCCAAACCAACACACAACAAATGCATAAACGCTGACGTCTCTGCACGTGGGCCAGCTTCCTGCCAGGACAGGGCCCTGGTGAGCCGGGCCCCGTGGCCACACCGGCTGGCCACACCCGCTGGCCACACCTCAGCTCCAGACCGGGGTTCCGGGCACCCAAAGCCCAGGGGACGCCAAAGTCCCCACAGAAGGTCCTGGGAGACAGCGGAGGGGTCAGGCCGGGGAGACCACGAGGTCAGCGGTGCAACGAGGTCAGAGACCACGAGGACCGACCCCCAGGGCCCTGCTCGCGGGGTCCCACATGGCACCCCGGGGCCCGAGCGTGGTCTCGGCACCGTGGGGAGGCGCAGCCTCTCCGCACCCGGACAGAGCCCCATTGTGCCCGCCAGGCTGCTTCCCGGCAGCTGTCCCGCGCCTGACCGCAGGCGGCGCCTCAGCTGCTCCCATCTGGCTGGCTGGTGCCCCGAGGCCTCGTCCGGAGCCCTGAGCTGGGGGGCCGGGGGGGGGACACCCTCGCCTGCCACCTGGGTGCCCCCGACAGCTGTGCCTGGCGCTATTTAAGGTGCCCGCAGCTGCCCCGGCGTTTCCGGATGCACCAAACCCAAGCAGGCCAGGCTGCCGACAGCTGGGCGGGGGACGGGCCCGGGGACCCCGCCTGCTGCCCACCGCGCCCCCCCCGCCCCCGGAAGGGACGTCTGCCCCAGAGGCCGAGGAAGAGAAGGACATCCCAGCCCCACCCACCGAGGGGCCCGGCAGCTGGGCAGAGCCGGGGACAGCCTGGCTGAGGGCCCTTCCCGGACGCGTGCTGGGACAGTCACCCCCTCCAGACACCACCCACGGCCCCCCTTGGCCACGCGCTGCCACGCGACCCTGGAGCCCCTCGGCCCCGGACCGTCCACCCGGGCGGCAGGCCCTGATGTGAGGAGGCCAGGGAGGGATGGACGCCTGGAACGTGGTGTCCCGGGCTGGCTACTCCCCTCTGCTGCACCCCCCAGCCCCCCGGGACCCCAGCCAGAGGCAGCATGGGGGGGGAGGGGGCAGGCGATGGGCAGAGCCCGCACCCACCCGTGTTTGTGGGTCCCGGAGCCCCTGCGCCCAACACCAGGCAGGGGAGGGGAGAGGGGGGCGCAGCCGCTCACAGCCCAGGAGCTGGGGCTCGGGGACCGGTCCGGGGTCTGGGTGTGGTCGGGGCTAGGGCTGGGGTCTCGGGGTCCAGCACTCCCGAGGCAGAATGTCCCCCCGTGGCCCCTGGCTCCTGTCCAGCAGGGACAGGCCGCCTCTTATCCCAATGCCCCAGAGTTGCCAGGATGACCCCGCACCCCACAGGCAGTGCCCAGGTACCCCTGGGGTACCTGCCGGAGCGCAGAGAGCACCCCCGGGCCCAGGCCTGACGCCTGTGACGTCCTGGGTACACGCAAGCCCCCAGAACAAGCATCAGGGCCGGAGCCGGGGCCCAGCGGGGAGGGCACCGGCCTTGCACGCAGCCGACCTGGGTTCGACCCCCGCCCTCCCCTGTGTTCCCTGGAGCACCCTCAGGAGTGACCCC
This sequence comes from Sorex araneus, assembly GCF_027595985.1. Classification (NCBI taxonomy): domain Eukaryota; kingdom Metazoa; phylum Chordata; class Mammalia; order Eulipotyphla; family Soricidae; genus Sorex; species Sorex araneus. Next base: position 237,482,664 of record NC_073304.1, on the reverse strand, counting down.
CGTGCAGAGCCAGAGTAACCCCCCGCCCCCCCACCAAAAATAAAAAGAAAATAAGGCTCCACCTGACGTGGACGAGGCCCCGCGGTGCCCGGGCGCCCGCGGGCAGGAGTGGGGGTCTGAGCTGCAGCCCTGGCACTGAGCGGCCCCTCGAAACGGACAGGCCTGAGCCCCAAGGCGCTTCTGGGGCCGGGCGCCCCCTCCCGGCAGGGCTAAGGGTCGGGGCACAGAAGCCGCGACACGCCGAGCAGGGCTCGAACTTGGGGCCTCGAGCTCCCCGGGATGTGCTCCACTCCTGCCTCGGGCCCCACTGCCCGGCCCCAAGGAAGAAGATGCCGAAAGGAAAGTCAAAAACAAGGCCGGGAGTAGAAGGAGCACACACAGGTAACCGCGTGCAGGCAAACACCAACAGTGCGCGGGAGGAAAAGGCAGAGACAAGCAGCAGCAGAGCGGGAGGGCGTCTGCCTGACACAGAGCAGGCCGGGCCGGACCCCCGCACCCCGTAAGGTCCCCAGCACGCTGCCAGGAGCAAAAGGGAGGGCTGCACGGAAGAGGTGCTGCAGGGCTTTGAAGGATGCATCGGAGCTAAACAAGGGCTGTGATTAAAGACCACGGGGGAGGCCGGGAGCTCGGAAATACCAGACGGGGGGGGGGGGTTGGGGGGGAGGGGTCGGCGGGCAGGAGGGAGCAGGCTGGTGGGGGCCTGTGCCAGCAGCTCCGCGCGGATGGTGTCCTGCCCCGAGGCCACAGCCCGGGTAGGGTCAAGGGTCTGGTCAGAGCCCAGCAACGGCCCTGGGCCTACCCCGGGGCCAGCTGGACCTCAGGGGAACGGCAGTGGCTCCACAGCCTGCAGGAGTGGGAGGGGGGGTCCAGCCCCACCCCATGGGGAGCCGGGTGGGCACAGGCCTGGCCGCAGCAGGGGACGGAACGCAGGGCCTGGCCCATGCCCACTGCCCCAGGCCGCCTGCCCGCGCCCAGAGCCGGGACCCCCTCCGGGCACATCTGGCCCAGCTGGCAGAGGGACGCCCCGTCCGGCCACGGCCAGCCTGACGCAGCTGAGCGAGAGCATGATGACCCAGAGGCGCTGGACGCACAGCGGGCAGGACGGGAGGACTCGGCGCCGTGGGTAGAGCCGGGCCTGCATGGGGACGGATGGAGCAGCCCAGGCACCGGTGCCCGGCGTGGCGGTGGGCAGAGGGAGGCAGAGGTGCCCCCGGCCTCCCCAGCCCCTGACCCGCAGGACCAGGCGGAGCGCTGCCGCAGCAGCCCAGGCCCATCACGGAGGCCAGTGGACAGTGCAGGACACAGCCAGCCTGTCCGCCGGGGCAGGGAGGAAGGACGTGCAGGCGCGGCCGTCCACGGCGGTGACTGCGGCCGAGGCCGACGAGGGACACCACAGATGCCGGGACGAGGCGAGGGGGCCGTGCGGGGGCAGGGACAGGAAGCAGAGGCGACGGCGGGGCTGGCGGGGGGGTGGTCCGGGGCCACGTGCCGGCACCCCGAAGTGCACACCGGGAAACACCAGAACAACGCATTCCGGCCACGACTGTCAAACCACTTACAGGGCAGACGGAAAGTCTAGAACATTCTGCTGCCAAGCCCACGGGCTGGACAGCCCTGGGGTCCAGCAGCTGCCCCTGCCTCTCGCCGGCCCCCGTGGAGCGTGGACGCAGCCCAGCCCTGCCCGCCCAGGCTGCCCGTGGGAACACAGCCTGGGGCCGCTGAGGACCCCTGCAAACCCTCCTCAGCCCAGCGAGCACTGGGAAGTGAGCCGCCCAGGCCAGTAACCATCCCGCCTTCCCCAAAGAAATCCAACCGCTGGCCCGGCCTCCCACCACGCGAGGCCACCCGCAGGGTGAAGCCACCTGCCCTGGGGTCCCTCGGGTGCCCACCTCCACACCGGGCCCCGGCGCTCACCTTCCGCACTCCTTGCCGGCGCCTCGGGAGGGGGCTGCACCTTGGGCAGGGTGGGGGGCTCGGGGTCCTCCAGGCCGTGGGCCGGGATCGGGGAGGGGGGCGCCTCCGCTGGCTTGGCCACCTGGATCTCCACCCTCTTGGGGGCCGTGTCTGCGGGGGTCTCCATCCTGCGGTGCGGCGTCTCCGGGGGCTTGACGACGGTCAGCTCGGTCCTGCGCGGGCCGGGCTCGGGCGTCCGGTGGCCCAGCACCTCGGCCCGCTTCAGGCCGAAGCGCGCGGCCCCCGCGCCGTCCACCTGCTTGGACGAGATGTCGATGGACAGCTCGGAGCGGCGCGGCGCGGGCTCGGCCCGGGGCCCCGGCAGCTCCACGCGGCGCAGGGCGGCCTTGGGCGAGCGCTGGCCCAGGGGGTCCGCGTGGCGGCCGGCCAGCTCGCCGCCCTTCACGCCCAGGTCCTGGAACTTCTGGGTGGAGCTGGCCACCGTGGTCCGCAGCAGGGGGGTCTGCACGCGCCGGGGCGGCGTGGCGCTGGGCGGCTCCACCTCCTCCACCTCGAAGGACCTCTTCAGGGCTGCGAGAGACGGGGGGAAGGCGTGAGCGGCCGGCGGGGCTCGGGGCCAGGGGCCAGCGCACAGGACACACATTCGGGGGCGGGTGCAGGGGGCCGGGAGTCTTCCTGCCGAGACACCACGTCGCCCCTCCCCGTCCCCCTCCCTGTCCCCGTCCCCCCTCCCCCTCTCTCCCCTCCCCCCTCCCCCCTCCCTCTCTCCCCCAGCCTTCACCAACCCCGGTGGTCCGGGCACCTCTCCCCCTGCACGCAGCGGGAACCAGAGGCCCTGGCATGCCCCCGTGGCAACCAAGGCCCCAGTTCCAGGGAGGGCTGGTGCCCTTGGGGACACTGGCCACTCCAGCCCGGGCAGCCGCCGGCCCCGCCGTGCCCACATGGCTGAGAACTCCCTGCGCTGGAGATGTCAGAAACCAACCCACTGGCTCTGGTCCCCCGGGTCTCCCCCGCAACCCCATCCTTCCCGCAACCCCATCCTTCCCACAACGGCGGCCGAGGGCTGGCACCTGAGCCACGGGCAGCCCCGACGCCGGCACTTTCCTTGGCTGCCTGGAGGTCCTTGGCGCGACCCCCACACAGAGACCCTCTCCCAGCACGGGGGGGCAAAGCCACGGCAGGAGGTGGGCGCTGCAGGCCAGGGTCCACGCGCTGCAGAGCGTGAGCACAGGGTGACCCCAGATCGCCCAAGCACGAGCCCATCCCCCCGGAGGGAGGCACAGGGGGCCTCAGAAATGGGGGCCTGGGGCCAGAGAGATAGCACAGTGGGTAGAGCACTTGCCCTGCGCACAGCTGAGCCAGGCTTGGTTCCGTCTCGTCCCCAAGCCCAGGAGGACGAAAAAAGGCCCGAAATAGGGGCTCCAGGGCGCACCCCGTCCCTCCCGAGATGCCCTCCACATGTCTGTCTGTCTCCCACCTCATCCCAGCAAAGGGCCCTGCAGCGCTGGGGGACAGGTCTGGGTCTGGGGTCCCCACTGCTGCTCGCGTCTGGCAGAGGTGGGCACACAGGACTGGACGAAGCTCGCAGGGCCCCGCAGACAAACCCTCACGGGGTGACCACAGGAGGCTCCGGGTGCTGACGGGGGGCTCCCGCGGCCAGGACGCCTGGGGACAGCTGAGCCCCCCCCCCCCCCCGCAGCAGCAGGGCCACCGCGCCCTGAGCCACCGGCCTTCCTGCCCTTTGCTTTCGGGCCACCCCTGGCAGTGGCCGGCCTGACTCCTGGCCCGTCACTCAGGAGGGCTCCTGGGGCACCGACGCCCAGTGCCATCCCCCAGCCCTACCCAGAGGGTGAGGACAGCATGGGGGGCCCAGCACCAGGCCACTGCAGCCCCGGGAGGAGGGAGGGGAGGGGGGCAGGCCGGCAGGAGATGCCGAGATAAGGCAAGAATTTCCGGCCTGCCTGCAGGGAGGACGCCAGCCCTTCTTTCGGGTCTCTTGGGGTCAAAGGTTCCCCATCACTGGCAGCAGAGACAGGGGGGCTCTGGCTGCAAGGCCAAGGGACCCTTTAATGTGCCTTACCCTGTGCCCGCCTCCAGGCACACAGCCCCCCAGGGCGGTGCGGGAGGGGCGACCCTCAGCCAGCCCAGCGGGACCACCTCCCCTATCAGCAGACTGAGGGGCACCCTGGCGGGGTGGGGGTCTCAAGCAGGGAGATGCCTCTCCGGAAGAGCCACGCGGCTGACATGAATACACACATGCATACATGCATGTATGTGCTACACACAGCACACACATGTACTCCTGCCAAGTGCATGCAGTATCTGTTACATACGTGCATGCGTGCCACATGTGTACACACCTGTACTTGCCATGTGCATATACACTGGTAGGCCCCACATGTCACATATGTGAACATGGACACTCACGAGCATGCACGTCTCATATGACAATGAATCACACGCAAACCACACATGTGAAATACACACATGCACTCATGTGTACATAAATATGTGCACAAATGCATGTGAGCATGCACACATGGGCATGCACACGTACATACAGCCAGGGGCCGCCGTGGGGCGCAGGTCATAGTGTGGGGGAGGGCTGGGTAGAACCTCCCATCAATCACAGTGTGGGAGAGGGGCGTGGAGCCGCCCGTCAATCACAGGGGGCGGGACCATGGGCTGCCGGCCCAGGTGAAGCTGTGCCCCAGGCTGGCATGAGCTTTGGCCTAATTACAGGGGACAGTGACCCGGGAGCAGAGGTCAGCCAGGGAGGGCAGCGGGCCCCAGAGTCCAGCTGCTCCAGAACCTCCGGGGCAGGGGTGGGGGGGAGGGGGAAGGGAGGGCCTCGGAACCGCGTGACCCCGATGACCGCGCAGGCCTGGCCCCCAGCGTGGCTCCGCTGAGAGGGCGGGAGCCGGCACAGGAAGGTTCCAGAAGGCGCTCCAGCAGAGTCCTGGGGGGGGGAGGGCTCCCCGCAGCCCCTGGGTCCTGGGAGAGCCTGGCGCGGCCAGGGTGCTGGGGCAGGAGCCTCAGAGAGGCCAGCAGGGTCCCTCTGTAGCCCCCCCCCGACGACCCACTCAGCCCCCCTGCCTCAGTTTCCAGAGTTGGCCGGAAAGAAAATGCCAGTTCCCATGCCTGTCTCTCCCCGCACCCACGAGGTCAGCATTCACTGACCTCCCGGAACATTCCAGAACCCCACAGTGCTGGGGGCCCCCGGGGCTGCCCCCAGACGCTCCAGCGCACAAACCAGGGCTGCCAGCGGCCAGTCTGCAGGTGGGCGGGCCGGGAAGTGCCCTCTGCATGCCCACGTGCTGCGGGGAGTCCAGCCGGTGACCAGACACTACCTCTCACACGGCACGTCCACGCGGGATTCTGGCCTCCCCCCACCAAGACCCCCAAAGAGACAGACCACGGGCTGGACACACCCGGGGTCCTCGGGCAGCCACGGCGCCCAGTGAGGAGGGGGGGACAGGCCGGCCCGCCGCACGCGCCGCGGGCTCCCCTCCCCAGGCCCGGGCCTGTCCGGCCGCAGGTGAGGTGGGCCCTGGCCCACGGAAGGGCCGGGCCGACAGTCTCCGGAACCCGCCCCGGCCCCCACGGGCCAACCCACGGAGGGGGGGGGAAGCGGGGCGCGCTCCCTCCAGCTGGGACCCGCTGGAGCCCAGGGCCGGCCCGGCTGTCCTTGCCCTGTTCCGGGGGCGCCAGTGCCCCAGGACGCCGTCCCCCACAGCTGCGCCCCCTCCCCCAAGGAACCGGCTGTGCAGACCAAGGGGCAAGGCCAGAGGAAGCTCCAGGCAGAACAGCTGGCGGGGGCGCGGGGGGGGGGGGGCGGCCGGAAGGGGGAGAGGGAGCGGGGCTGGGGGCAGGGCGCGGGGAGGGGGCTGGGGCGGGGCGCGAGGGCTGAGCGAGGGGCGGGGCTGGGGGCGGGGCTTGGATTGAGGGCGGGGCGCTGGGCGGGACTCAAGGGCTGAGGGTGGGGCGCGGGCTGGGGCGCTGGGAGGGGGCTGAGGGCGGGGCTCTAGGGCTGAGGGAGGGGCGCGGGGCGGGGCTGGGAGCGGGGCTTTGCAGCTGTTTTCAGGAGTAGGGGGAGGCCAGGGCCAGGCTGAGGCCCCCATTAGCTCCGCCTCCCCCTCCCCTGTTCATCGCAAAGCTACACCTGTCCCTCCACCCCCCACCCCGCGCCCCAATGCCGCAGGTCAGCCAAGGTCGGCCAAGGTCAGCTGTGCTTTTCTCAGGCTCCGGGAGCATGGCCTGGATCCCCCAAAAGCCCCTGAGGCCCCCCCCCCCCCGCCTGGATCAGTCACCCAATTTCCCACCCCACCCACCCCTTGGCCAGGAGGCAGATGACCTGCAGCCCTCCCCTCACCCCTCACCTCCCTCTGGGTGCCAGGAGCGCTGCACCCACTCTTCCAATAAACTACAAAGCAGCACAACTGCAAGAGAAGCTAATAAATTCCTACCCTCTGCGCGCCTTCCTCCAGGGCGCCCTCCTGGATTGATGGCGCCTGGACTTGTGGCTGGATACCACCCCCTGGACCTCCAAGAGAACTCAGCTGGCTCCCACGGACAGCTGCTAAATAAACACTCGCCACCAAGGGCCTCCCTCCCGCAGCCCCACAACCCTCCCCCGGACCCGGGAGAACAGGGGGTTCACACACTCCACTGGCACCACAGGGTCCCTCAAACACCCCTGGGTGCACCCAGGAAGCCCCCCTCCCCCCCGGGGCCCTGCCTGTGAGGGGGGAGGCCAGTGGAGGCCAGCGGGAGGTCACCCAGGCCTGCATCTAGCGGGGAGCACGGGCGCAGGGGGGAGGACCCCAGCAGTCAGCCCCCAGCCTCCTCAAGCCCTGGCAGCGGGGGAGGGGCTCCTCATTCCCAGGGGACCCGGCCCCAGGACAGCCAACGAAGCAGGCCGGGACCCCCGGGGGCTGAGAGACCAGGGGCAGACAATGAGGGGGGCTGGCCGGGAGCCCCCACCCACTTCCTGTACGACAGGGTGTCCTGCCCCTTTCAAACCTCCGTCCCTGGGGCTGGGTGGTCCAGGGCGGACCTCAGCAGGCGCTTCGGGATTCTATGACCAGGGGAGGTAGAGGCTCGGGGCCGGGCGGGGGCAGGGGCGGCTGTCTCCCTCCGGGGCTGGGACTGCGGCAGCCTGGGGCGGGTGGGGGCTCTGGGTGTTTATATCCCAAGGAGCCTGTGGTCGGCCTTGCTCCCTCCCTGCATTCCTGAGCCCTGGCACTGCCAGAACTGACAACACACTGGAAGATTCTAGCGCGCGGGGTCGAGCCGGGGAGCTGGTGCAGACCAAACAGCCGAGTGGGTCCCCAGTGCCCAGGCGCCAGGCCCAGCTCAGGGGTCAGGGGTGGCAGGGGGCGTGTCAGCCCGTGCAGAGCGCCCGGCCCGCAGACTCCAGGCCGGGCTCCAGAGCCCTGTGTCAGGGCGACACGGAGGCCTCCAAATTTGGGAAAAGCCGCGAGAAAGCCGGGGGCCAGCCCCGTCCACGCCCGTCCACGCCGCCCACACGGGCAGGAACCCGCTGGCCGGCCTGGGTTTCGCGGCTGCACCCCCAAGATGCAACCGCCGAGGGTCCCTGTGACCGCGCAGGGCACCGTCAGGGCACCGTGGGGGTCCATCTGTGCCTTGAGTCCTGGGGGAGGGGGTGGGGCTCGGCGTCCCGCATGCCGGCACCTGGGCGGGGCGCTTCTGCTGTTTTCTTCTATTTTTTGGCTTTTTGGGCCACACCCGGCAATGCTCCGGTTACTCCTGGCTCTGTGCTCAGGCATCACTCCTGGTCAGGACCCCAGGGGATCCCGGGAATCCAACCCAAGGGCTCTCCCTCCCACCCTGCTCGGGCTGGTCCTCAGCACCCGGGAAGCCCTCAGCAGCTCCATGCCCGGGCCCGGCAGGGAGCCCCTGGTCACAGGTGGGGGGCAGAGAGGCCCCCTGTGCTTCTAGCACCTTCCGGCTCCCAGACCCCCACCGTCAGGCAGTCCCCGGCTCCGACACCCGAAAGCAAGGTGTTCAGGGTCCCACCACTCGGACACCCTAACTACCCGCTGACCTCGCCTCGTCCGTGCCAGCGCTGCCCGCGGGCGCCTGATGCCCCAGCCACGCCAGCTGGGCACTCGGCCGCAGCGGTGCCCTTTCCCGGGGCACAGGCCCGCAGGGCTGGGGCGGGGTCCCAAAGGGCAGGACAGCAGGGAGGCTGCTGGCCCTACAAGTGCTCGACTGGCATCCCACAAGGTCCCCGCCAGGGGTGACCCCTGAGCACTGAGCTAGGAGTAAGCCCTGAGCACCAGCCCTCGCTCTGGGAAAAATGACCCCAGAACAAAACTGAGGAAGGGAAAAGAGAAGGAAGGGCAGTCCCGTCCCCGGCAGGGGCCCAATCCCCGGGGCCCTGGCGCTGCCACAGCCTTTGGCCCCAGGGCGGGAGTCCAGCCCTGCCCCCCCACCCCTGCACTCGCCCACCTGCGCCTGCTGACGGGCTAAGTCCACCGCACCACGCGAGCCGCCGGCGCCCAAGGTCCCGGGCGCGGCGACGCCCTCCTCCGGTGCCCGCACAGACGCCAGCCCGGTGGCTGCGGAGACAGGTCAGCACTGTCCAGCTGACCACCGGCCGCGCTGGCCTCTCCTTAACCCCACGCCACTGCCGTCCCCTCCAGTGGCAACCAAATTGCAACTCGGCTCAAGGCCTCCTCCGGGCCACTGACCTCTCTGTGCCCCTCGGGGCCAGCCGGGGCCACCTCGGTCACCAGGGCGAGCCCTTCTCTGATCCCGCCCGGGGCCGCAGCGGGCGAGACGCTGACCCTGCTCAGCGCCAACTCCGGCTTCATCCCACACGGGGTCCCCCCAGCACCTGCCGGGAGTGATGCCTGAGCACTGAGCCCAGAGTCAGCCCCGAGTGGGACACAGCGGGGATCTGCCCTGCACGCAGCTGCCCTGCACACCACCAGGCACCGCTGCCCCAAACAAAACCAAGCACCAAGCACAGCCGGGTGTGCCCCCAAAGCCACTCCCTCATCCAAGGCCACCTCATTCCCGGGGACAGCGGGCCCCGCGCGGGCTCTGGGAGGCTGCTGCACACCCCGCGGGAACAGGGCAGCTCCGGAAACTTCTGGGGCCTGGCCCAGGCCGCCTGAAGCCCACGGACCCAGAGGGCGCCCCCAGGCTCGGAACTGTCGCCCCAGGAGCTGGCAGAGCCCCGGCCCCACCAAAACTGGTGACAGCGGCGACACCACGTGACCCCCAATCTCGGCCTCCCCATCCGGCCCCCTCCCCGCATCCCGATCTTCCCCCCCCCAATCCGGGGGGCCGGGGCGGCGCGGGGAGCGCGGCGGGCGGCCGGCAGGGGGCAGGCGCCCACCTCCCTCCCCCGACGGTCACTCGCAGGCGCCGGGGCCGGCCGCGGCCGCAGGGGATGGCCCAGACCCGAGCAGACCCGGAGCCCTCGAGGTCCACATGGCCCTGCCCTCCCGGAACGCCCCCCGGGGGTGCCTCGCAGACCCGGGCCGCGCACCCACCTTCCCCTACCCAGCCTGGCTCCAGCTAGCCCGGCCCGGCCCTACACACCCCAGCGGGGGCCCCGGTGGTCCCGCAGACGGGGCTGACCCACACCCGGGGTCCAGGCCGCGGTGGCTCTGGGGGGCGGGGTGGGGGCCCCGGCCGCCCCGCCCGGCCCCCGACGGCTCTGCCCGGGCGGGGGCTGCGTCCCGGCCCGCCCCCCGGTCCCGCCCGGCCGCGACCATTGTGTGCGTTTCCCTTCGGCGCACGCAGGACGCGCGGCCCGGCGGGCAGGGGGCCACGACGGGCGCCGCCCCCGCCCCCCGCCCCGCACACGGCCCCCGGCCCCGTGCCCCGCGCCCGCCCGGCTCCGGGGGGCCCCGAGCCCCTCGGCCTGGGGGCGGGGGCCGTCCTCGCGCTGCGCCCGGGCGGCCCGCGCGCCGGGGGGCTCCGCGGCCCTCCCCGGCCGTGTCGGGCGGGGGGCGCGGGGCGCCGCGAGCCGACGGGGAGGGTCGCCGCGGGGGCCGAGCCCCCGGCCCGCGGCGGGCGGCGGCGCAAACAACGGCGGCGCGGCGGCTGCAGCCCGAGCGGGCCGGGCCGGGAGGGGGCTCGGGGAGGAGGCGCCCCCCGCCTGCAGCGGCGCCCCCGGCCGCCCGCACCCACCTTCGAAGTCCGAAATGATCCCGTCCAGCTGCGCGTTGACCGCGGGGTCGGACATGGTGGCGGGTGGGCCGCGAGGCGCGCCCCCGCCGGCCGGGCCCTGCGCGCTCCCGCCGCCGCAGCCCCGCGCGCGCCCCTCGGCCCCCGGCGCGGCCGAATGAATGGGGGAGGCGGCGCCGCGCCCGGGATCGGGTTCCCGCACGGCCCGGCCCGGCCCCGGGGACGCCACCGACGGCCCGGCCCCTCCCCCGGCCGCGCCAGATGTGGGCGGATGTGGGGCCGGCGCGGGGCGGGCCGCGGGAGCGCACGGACGCCGCCAAACAAAGTTCGCCGCCGCCGCCTTCCCGCGCTCGGCGCCCGCACGCGCCCGGCCTCTGGCTCCCGGCCCGGCGCGCCGCCAGGGGGGCACCGCGGCCCCACCCCCGGGCCCTGGGGCGGGGCCCCCCGGGACGTGGGCCGGCCCGACCGGGCGGCGCTGACACAGCAGTTGGGCCACCTCCCCACCCCCGCGGCAGGGGCTGCTGCAAAGCCCAGGGGACACCTCGGCTTCTGGAATCCCAAGGAAGGACGCCGCGGCCCGCCTGCCCCGCCCCCCGGGGACCCCAGGCTTGGCAGGCCCTCCGTGGGGGGGGCGTTCCTGCTGCGCCCTCCCCCTGGCTTCCTGCCCCTGACCTTCGGCCCCGGGCCTCTCGGGGACCGGCAGGTGAGCGGGCCAGGGGGCACCCGCCGCAAGCGGGCAGCTCGTCCCGGGCCCCAGACCCCCAGCTCCGAGCGCGCGAGCGGGGGCGAGGGGGTCCGGGCGCGCCGCGCCGCGCAGCGAGCCGGCCGGTCCCTTTTAAGCCCGGCGAGGCACTCCCCGCTCATGCTTTGGATGTTTTGAACTATTTTCAACGCAGGGTGTTTGTGGAGCGGGGGCGCAAAGCCACAGACATCCCGCGCGCGCACACACCCCGGCCTCCCCGGATCCACCCTCGCTGGCCCCCAGTGTCAGGCCCCGCGGGCCAGCCCACGCCCCGGCTGCAGGGGCGCCTGGCAGTCCCTGCGCCCCCCCACACACAACGGCCCGGGGGAGGGGCTCGGCGACCTGGTCCGGTCTGGTCTGCATTGTCCCCCGTGTTTTGGTAACAGCACCTGGCCGGGCAGGCACGCCCCGGGATTGTTCTGCGCGGAGCTGGCACTCAGCGCCCCAGATTAGCGAGGCCCGCATTGTGCGCCGGGCGGGGCCTGGGAGCCGCGCCAGGGTGCACCCCCAGCCCCCAGAGCCCCCAAACCTGAAGGCCAGTGTTTGCCGGGAGCCACAGCCCCCTACCCCCATGCGCCTCCAGTTGGGAGGGTTCTGCTCGGTGGAGCCCCCGTCCCCGCACGCAGGGGGTCCCCGCGCGCAGGAAGGCCTGCCCGCCGCCCCCCCGCCCCCCCCCCCCCCCCGGTTGCCCCCGCTTGGCCCGCTTGGCCGCACTCCCGGCCAGGCCAGGAAGGTCGCCGGGTGTGTGCGCTGCGGGCGCCCCGCGTCTCCCTTTGTTTCTGTCCGGGGGAGCTGGGAACCGGCCGCGCCCCCCGCGGTAATGATCACCTTCTCCCGCCTCGCCCCTCGGCTTCAATCACTCCCCGGCCTGTAATCACTTTCCTGGGGCTCCGGGACGGGACGTTAATAAGGCCGGGCCCAGCCCCCCTTTCCCGAGCAGGAGCCCGGGTCGGGGCGGAGAGCCTCCAGCGGGCCACCAGGGGCGGGGGAGAGGGGGGAAACAAGCTCCACTTTGAAACCTGAGCAATGGAATGGCCGGGTGGGGACCCCCCAGGTGCCCCCACCTCACACACGACCCCCTGGAATGGGCTGGCGAGTAGGTGGCCCCCCCAAAGGCAAGCCACATAAGTGGGGGGTGCAGAGGTCCTGGGGCCCTGGGGGAGGTCACGTGGGAAGGAGCTGAGGGCACCGTCGGGCCAGATGCCCGGCCAGGGACCACCGGTGGCGCCCTGGCCCCTCCCGCAGCCCCCCACATTCTGCAGGCTGCGAGCTCCCATACGGCAACTAATCCAGAAGGCCAGCACCCCAGAACCTCTCCGCAGACCCCGCAACCATCGTCTCTCCTCCCTAATGCCTGAGGCCCTGCCTGCGCAGACCCCCCCAGCTCCGCCCGGGGCGCGTGAGACCCCCACTCAGGCCTTCCCGCATGTCCTGTGAGGCTGCACGCCCCGGCGTCGTCAGGGTCACACGCAGCCGAGAGCTGCTGGCCTGCCGCGCCCCTGCGCGTCCTTGTAAGGAGCCTGTTCCCGCCCGGGAGGCCGAGGCCGCTGAGCGGCAGCCCGCCCGGCCCCACCACTCCTTCCTGCGGCTGCGGGGCACCCGGGGGGCACGGGCTGGGGGCTGGCGCGGAGGATGGAGCCCGCCCGGCTGACTGTGCAAGGCATCTCTCCCCTCCTCTCTCGCTCGCTCTCACACACGCACTGTCCCTCACACACACCTTCACACACGCACTCACACACGCACTGTCCCTCACACACACCTTCACACACGCACTCACACTGTCTCTCACAGACTCACACACACTCACACACTGTCTCACACTCACACATACTGTCTCTCACACACATTCTCACACACACACTGTCTCACACACACATACTGTCTCTCACAGACTCACACACACACACACTGTCTCTCACAGACTCACACACACACACACACACACACTGTCTCTCACAGACTCACACACACACACACACACACACACACACAGTCTCTCACTCACTCCCTTTCTCTCCCCGCCCCCAGGATAGTTTTCTCTTCTGTTGTTAAATAAACTTGTTTCAATTTCTGTTTGTTGTTGGTCATGATTTTTTTGCTTTTTGTCTTGGGGCCTCCCTTGGGGGTGCTCAGGGTCACCCCTGGCGGTGCATGAGGGTCTCTGTGCGGTGCTGGGGGTTGCACAAGCCCCCCCCCCATCTCCAAGCACCCCCACTCCCTGCCTTTAACTCGCTTTTTCCTAACTGGCAGCGATTCCTCTGGGGCTATTTCTATCTAGGGCTTTGACGTGTCCCCAGGCTGGTGCCACTGCCCTGCCCTGCCCTCCCCTCCCCTCCCCTCCCCAGAGCGGGCGGCAGGCTCGGGCCTCGCACGCAGCCCACGCAGATTCCAGCACCGTGGAGGGTCCCCCTGGGTCCCCCCCAGGGTGCTGTGCAGAGTCCCCCTGGGGGCCTGGCCACAGCTCCTCCCTGGAGAAGCGCCATGTGGACAGGCCGGTGGCTCAGCCACTCGGCCATTCTGCGCAGTTCCAGGGTCCCCCGTCCTGCTCGTGATTCTCCCACGCAGAGAGGGGGGCTGGGGGCTCTGACACTCGGTCCCTATTTCCCTGCGGGCCCAGGACAAGTGGCTCTGTTCCCAGGCACCCCGGGGAGGCCCGAGTGCCCCCGCGGCCTCCTGGCCCCATCGCCCACGTTGGTCCTCTCTCCGGGGGACACCGCCAGGGCCCTCGGGATGCCCAGCAGACAGCAGCTTCGAGCCCCCAGGTAGGGACGGGGGGGGGGACTAGGGGGCCCCCAGCAGTGCTGGTGGGCTCAGGGGCCCTGAAGGTGGGGCTGGACTCGGGGCTCGGCGGGGAGTGGGGGGCGGCTGGTGGGCCGCCTGGCACGGAGAGGGCGCGGGCAGGGCGTGAGCTGCTCCTGCAGGGGACACACCAGGGGGCTCCAGGCTGACCCCCACAGGCCCGCCCGAGGCCCCGAGCAGCCTCCCCTCCTGCCCCCTGTGCTCGGGGCCTGAGGCGTGTCCAGGTCCGCGCTGGGGGCCCCTCTCTCCCGGCCGCATTGGTGGGGACAAGACGGTGACCTGGCCCCGCAGGCACCGGGCAGGGCCTGGCTCCAGAGAAGCCCCGTCCTGCAGGGCCGAGGGGGGCTGCTGGGGGCCCAGCCCGTGCCCCTCCTGCCCTGCCGGCGCACCGCTGAGTCAGCCTGGAGTTCCCCGAGTCCAGCCCGGCCCGGCCGCGGCGGCTGCTGTCCTGGCTGTCACTTGCAGTTCACTGCAGTGGCCTGAGCCCAGTGGGTCAGGAAGGGGGGAGGGGACAGTGGATGCGGACAAGCAGAGCAGAGGAGGACAGGGGCACCGGGCAGAAGCAGGGATATAGGGCAGAGACAGGGAGGGTGCAGAGCAGAGGCAGGGAGGGTGCAGGGCAGAGGTGAGGAGGGGCTCACAGAAGATGCAGGAATACAAGGCAGCTGAGAAAGGCACAAGGCAGGGATGGGAGTAGTGCAGGGCAGAGGTGGGGAGGGGCGCAGGGCAGGGTGGGGAGGTGTGCAGGGCAGGGTGGGGAGGGGCACAGGGCAGAGGCGGGGAGGGGGCGCAGGGCAGGGTGGGGAGGGGCGCAGGGCAGGGTGGGGAGGGGTGCAGTGCCGGCTGCGCCAATGACTGCTCTTGCCGCACTGAGGCCCTGGTGCTCATGTGCTCCTGTGCGTGACCGGGAAGCCCAGATGAGCAGATGAGCGAATTCAAACATCTGGGCACACCCCCCCCCCCGCTGGTGAGTTGCCCCAGATACGGGGGTGGGGGAGGCTGGCCGCCCTGGTGAGTCATGTTCGAGTCCAGATCATTCCTGCCCGGCGCAGCCCCCCTGTCCCAGGGGCTTAGAGACGGGCCAGAATCCCCACCTTCCCGGCACCCCTGCGCCCTGCGGGTGGAGACGGGTGGGGGCACAGGCCGGCTGCTGTCCCCGGCCTCCCCTCCCCCACCCGGCGGGAGGCGGCCTCCCCTGCAGCCACGTGGGGACAGGGCTGAGTCACCAGCCTGGTCCACGTCAGCGGGAACAACAGCTCCCAGCACCGCGGCAAAGGCGTCAAGCCACAGCAGATGCTGAAGCCCCTCACCCCTCACCCCTCACCGCCCGACAGTGCTCCCCGCCCCGAGGCCCCCCCAGGAGAGGAGAGGGCTGAGGTCTGGACAGCCTTCAAGGCTGGACCCCCGCTGAAGTCCCCCGTGTCCACCCCCAGACGGGCCTGCTCAGGCCTCTGACCGGCCCCTGCGGGGGCCCCTGTGGGCCGCTCCCTCGAGAGCCCGCTGGGCCGGACCCCCAAGCCGGAACAGGACACCACAGCCTGGAGGCAAGCCAGCCTGCCGTGGCCGTGGACACTGGCTCCCGCGTGGCCGGGCAGGCGGAGGGGTGCAGAGAGCTGCCTTATCCGCAGCGTGGTCTGGGGGCCCGGGACGGAGGGCGGAGGGACAGGCCAAGGGACCCCTCCTCGCGGGCCCCAGCGAAGTCCGTGGGGAGCAGGGACAGACCAGCGGACACCCGGGGCTCAGCCGGGCAGGGGGCCGGGACTGGGGTGCGGGGTCCCCTCCCCACAGACACCCCAGCATCCCCTGCGGGTCTCCACTGGCCGGACTGGGGGGTCCCTCCCTACGACTGGGGGTGCCCAGACAGGCCCCGAGTAGAGGGTGTCGGGGGGTGAGCCGGGTGGGGGCAGGGGAGCCCCCCCCACTTTCTGCATAATTACATCTTCCCCAGCGGCCAAGTGCTCAAAGCAGCTTTGTCCTCTGTGCAGAGGCTTCTGCAGGGGTGTAGTGGGGTGTACTGGGGTGTGCCCGCCCCCAGCCCCCCTCCCTGGCTCAGCATGAGTCACCGGTGCCCAGGGGGCCGCCAGCTCCTGTGTGGAGAGAGGCCAGCGTGGGGACAAGACGGCCTGACACGAGGCCAGGGTGCCCCAGGTCAGCCGGGGGACCTGCAGGGCCACGCCCCTCTCCCCTGCGCTGGCCTCTGGGGGGCCGCGGGGGAGAACAAAGGTGGACTCGGCCAGGGAGAGGCCGGAGGGACGCCAAGGCGGCCCGGGTTAGGGCGTCTCGGCGCTCATGAACACCACGCCCGGCCCCTTCATCCCACGGCCCCAGGGCTCTGGGGGATGCCCCCCCACCGCCCCCAAAGGCTAGAGGCCCCTCCCGAAGAGACGCAGGCCTCAGCACGCAGGGACACCTGACAGCCGAGGGACCAGCCAGTGGCGGGGGACTGGACAGCCAGAGGACCGGCCAGTGGACGGGGGACTGACCAAGGCAGAGTGACCAGCCCAGGCCTCCACCTGCCGCCGCTGTCCACACCGGGCGCTGCTCAGTGGCACTCCTGGCCCCCTGCTGTCTTCCTGCCCCCCCCCAATCTGGCCCCTCCAGCTTTCCGAGTATTTTGGGGCCCCCCGGAAGTGCTCAGGCTGACGGGGCCGCAGGGGGTAGGACCTGCGGGGCCTCGGGAGTCAGGGAGCCCCAGGGTCACCCCAGGGTGCCGGGGAGCAAGCCCGTGGCTGGCACACGTGGGCAGCGTGCCCTGACCGCTGGCCTCTCCTGGGGCCCCGCTCTGGACTTTCCCGGGGTTCCCGGGGAGCAAGTGCCACACCCCAGCCTGCCCTGCACCCGGGGGATTCAGGTCTCCACGTCATTTTCAAGGGCTGGAACCTTCCAAGCTGCTGCTCTGCGCCCGGCCACGGGAGAGGGTGAGCGGAGAGGCCGGGAGCACGACCAGCGGCACGGCTCTGAGGAGTGATCTAGAACACGCGTGAGGAGTGATCTAGAACACGCGTGAGGAATGATCTAGAACATAGCCGAGTGGGCCTGACTGTGTGCAGCAGTGGGGGCGTCCCCACCCCCCCAGGCTCCCCGCTGTGGCCACAGGCCAGAGCCCCGCTGACCCGCAGGGCCCACTGTCCCCCCGCCCAGGGCTGAAGCAGGGGCCAGGGACACCCAGCGGAGCCTGAGGAGGGGTGAGGCCTGCGGGAACCTGAGGGGGCGCCAGGATGGAGCCCGAGGCCCCGCAGCCCCCTCAGAGCCAGGCTCCCGCGGAAGCTCGGGGCCCGTGGCCAGCCAGTTAGAGGAAACAGTTCCTGGGCACGGTGACGCCGGGCGGCCTGGCCCCGTGCTGGCGAGCGGAGGCCCGGCAGCACTTGCTTCTCAGGGCACCCGGCCCCCCGCCCCAGTCCCGTCCCGGCTGGAATGCTGCCGTGGCGGGGGGAGCGGGAGCAGAGTGGAGGACAGCCCCGGGAGCACTCACTCACTTGGACCAGGAAGGGGAAGAGGCACAGGCTCTGGCTGGAACCGCGGGGGGAAGTGACACAAGAGGGGAGCAGAGAGGTCAGCAGTGGGCTGGGCAGGACGAGAGGTCACTGCAGGGATGGAGGGGGCCCAGGACATGCAGGAGCTGAGGCAGCTCCAGGCCGGACGGCTGGGTGCTGACCCAAGTGGCCAGTCACCGGGCGGGGCTCCCCACCCCGTGCTCCCACAGGCCACCCAGAGGAGGGGTGCGGGGAGGGGGGCAGCTGGGCCTGAGACCCGCCTGGTCCCCTGAGGCAAGCCAAGAGGGCGCTCCTGGCCATGCGCGGGGCCTGGGGGTGCCCAGCCGGGCAGGTTCCCCGGGGGGCAAACGGGCTGCACCACCAGCATGACACACGCCACCTCCCGCGGGCCCCCTGCACTCCTCAGCGCAGGCCGAGCCAAAGGGGCCGCTCCCACACTCCTCATTTCCGGCCACAGACGGAATCCAGGGCTCAGGAGGGATCTGAGTGTGTGAGTGACAGGCAACACACGTGCATGTGTGCGTGTATGTGGCATGTATCATACATGTGGTGGCATGTATCATACATGTGTGGAGTGTGGGTCCTGTGTGGCATATGATAGGTGTCATATGTGTCAACTGTGTGGTGGGAGCATGTGGGGGGGTGGATACCAAGTGTGCATGTGTGTAGGAGTGTAGTATTATATGTGTAGTATTATAAGTGCGATGCTATCTGCGTGTGAGCATGTGTGTGCGGGGTGTGTGAGTGTGAGTGTGAGTGTGAGTGCTGTATGGATGCATGTGTGCATGAGCTGAATGTGTGCAGACTTGAGCGTGTGTATATGTGTGCATCTATGCTGTGTGTGAGTGTGTGTGTGTGCTCTGTGTGTGCATCTGTGTGTGCCAGTATGTGCGTGTGTGGTGTAAGCATGTGTGCTGTATGTAAGCATGTGTGTGTGCACGCTGTATGTGCGTGTGTGCTGTGTGAGTGGGTATGAGCGTGCGTGTGCTATGTGTGTGAGCGTGAGTGTGTGTGTGTGTGTGTGGTGTTTGTGCAGGTGTGCTAAGTGTGTGCGTGGTGCTGTGTGAGAGGCCATGCGTGTGCAGGTGTGAGCGTGTGTGTGCGTGCACGGCCGTGTGCATGCAGGCTCCTAGCGGCCAGGGCAGGGCGGGAGCTCAGGAAACGCCCCCGCGGGCAGGAAGATGGAGGTGGAGCAGGCTCGGGTCCGAGGCCGCACACGCCCTGGGCCCTTCCTGTTCCTTCACCTCAAAGGCTCGGGCTCCAGGAAGCGAGAGCAGCAGCAGGCCGGGCGTCCCGGGCTCTGGGGTGCAGGAGCCCCCGCGGGGAGCGCCCCCTGCCCCAGCCCATCCCGCTTCCTCCTGGGGCTGCGTGACCCCCCCCCCCCCCCCGTGTGAATCATTTCCTCTGCGCAGAGGAAAGAAGGAACCAACACGCGCCCTTCCTGGCTCCCAGGCGCCCGGCCCACCTCCGACCCCCGGGCTGGGTCCCCCGGCCCGGACCCCCAGGGCCGCATCTCTCCAAGCCCGTGGCCGTCTGAGACGGGCGCCCAGGCGTGCGCCCCCTGCTCCCCAGCCCCCGCCCCGCCGCGCCCCTGCTGTGTCCCGGCTTCTGCTTTCGCTGGACCCTTTAATGTGTGGTTTGGAGCCGCCCGCAGAGGGCCCGCTCGGGGTCACTCCTGGGGGCCCGGGGGTCGTCTGCGATGTGGGGCCCAGCAGGCTCTGCCACGCGCAGGGCCAGCCCTCCCCCCGCACTGTCTTCCGGGCCCTGGCAGAGAGGGAAACCCAGGGTCCACACACGCCGACACCCTGGCCCTCTCCCTCGGCCGAGGCCACGCCCCATCCGGGCTGGGACAAGGTCTGGGCATGTGTGGCCACACCCAGGGGGCTGCTGGGCTTTCTTTGGTTTAGTTCCTGTTTGGGGGCCACACCCGGCAGTGCTCAGGGCTGACTCCTGGCTCGGTGCTCGGGGCTGACTCCCAGTGGTGCTCCGGGGACCGAACCTGGGCGGGCCGCACGCAAGACCAGCACCCTCCCAGCTGTGCTGCTGCTCCGCCCCGCGGGCTGCTGGGGTCCGGACATGCAGTTCTGTCTCTGGCCTGTGTCCAGCCCCCTCTGACGTGGGACCGCCGACGGTCTCTCTCGCTCCGTGCACCACCCGGGCCTCTGGACGGTGCCGCTCGGACACTGAGGTTATCCTGAGGAAGGTCGGCCGAGCTGCTGTTTGTTGGAAGCCCTGCCCGGCCTCACCCTTGCCCAGAGCTCCCTGTGCTCCGCCTCCAGTGCTCCCCTCGGCCTCCTTCCTCCCCCCCCCAGTGCATCAACCAACAGCTCAAGGAGGAGCCCAGGGTGTCCTCCACTCCAGGATGGGGAGAGGGCCCCCACCCGGCCCCTGTCGACCCCCTCTGCCAACAGCAGTGACGAGAAGGGCAGGAGCAGGGGCCCTGCAGACACGCACACGCCTTGCACGCGGCCACCGGATCCGACCCCGCCCCGACCCCAGGTGAGCCCTGAGCACGTCAGGTGCCCCCCAAAACACCAAAGAGAGAACAGCAGAAGCTAAAGGCATGAGTCGGAGCAATAGGACAGCAGGGAGGGCCTGGCCCTGCACCCGGCCAACCCGGGTTCAATCCCCGGCGTCCCCGTAGGGTCCCCCGAGCACCGCCGGAGTGATCCCTGAGTCAGAGCCGGGAGTCGGCCCTGGGCGTCGCCGGGTGGCCCCCCCAAAGCCAAAGCAGCCTCAAGCTAAAAAGCAATGAAGGGGGGCTGGAGCGATAGCACAGCGGGTAGGGCGTTTGCCTTGCACCCGGCCGACCCGGGTTCGATTCCCAGCATCCCATGTGGTCCCTGAGCACCGCCAGGGGTAATTCCTGAGTGCATGAGCCAAGAGTGACCCCTGTGCATTGCTGGGTGTGACCCAAAAAGCAAAAAAAAAAAAAAAAAAAAAGCAATGAAGGGAAGCCGGGAAGAGGCTGGGCCGGCGCCCCACGGGTCCCGACCCTCCAGGGGAGACGCCGCACCCCAGCAACAGGAGGGCGGCCTTGCGGGGGCCCACGCAGGGCAGGTGCAGTGAAGCGCCCCCCCGGCCGGCCAGCCGCCCTCCCGGCAGCGCTGCGCACAGCTGAGGCCGCTGTTTCCTGCGGGTGCGACCCTGCGGCCGGGGCAGGAAGGAAGCAATGGAGATAGGAGCAAAACTCCAGGAAACGGAAAACAGAACAAAACCGAGTCCAGAGCCGCGTCTTTAAAGAGCTGCGGGTCCACAGGCTCTGCGAGGCCGCCGGAACCGCGTCCGGAGACTGGCGGGGTAGGGTAGCGCAGTGGGCAGGGGGCTGGCCGTCCACGCCTGGCACCTGGTCCCCCCAGCCCCACCTCGAGTGGTCCCTGAGCACGGAGCCAGGAGGAAGCCCTGAGTATCTCCGGGTGTGCCCCACCCCCCGGAGCAAACACTGAAATTAAAAAAGTAAAAGAATACGGTCTTGGGGTCTGAGCGACAGCACAGTGGGGAGGGCGTTTGCCCTGCACGCGGCCGGCCCGGGTTCAATCCCCAGCATCCCGTAGGGTCCCCCGAGCACCGCCAGGAGCGATTCCTGAGTGCAGAGCCAGGAGGAACCCCTGAGCATCGCTGGGTGTGACACCCCCCCCAAAAAAAAGAATAGGGTCTGGGGGTGCCACTGACCACAGGGCCCTGCTCTGCGCATGTGCAGCCCTCAGCGCCTCCCCCCGCCAAGGGTGATAATGAAGCACCTGGGCCAGGCCCGACCCCTCGCCCGACCCCTCGCCCAGCGGCAGGGTCCTCGGAGGAGAGGGCCAGGAGGGCCGGCGGGAATGATGCTCTAGACTGAGTCAAAGAGGAGCCTGATGCACTTACAACGACACTTAAGTGGTCTCGGAGCTTCAAAAGTTGCAAGAAATCTAACCCGGAGGCTTCAGCCTCGCAACTTTGTTAAAGACGAAGGGAGGAAACACTCGCACCTCTCCTGTGAGGTCAGAATAAGCTGACAAAGATGCTACCAAAACACACAGAGACAGACAGCAACATCGCTCATGAACTTCGCCAAGTCCTCGACAGCGGGAGGGACCCGCAGGGCAGCAGGGAGGGCGCTGGCCCCGTACGCCCCGACCCGGCGTGGACCCGCGGTGCCCCACAAGGGCCCGGCCAGGAGGGAGCCCCGAGAGCAGGGCCAGGGGTGAGCCTGGACCACTCGGCCCCTGGGCACGCCCAGGGCAGCCCCCGGCACCAGCCGGGGCTCCCAAGCCCCCTCACATGGCCTGGTTTCATTCCCCTCCCTCCCTCCCTCCCTCCTTCCTTCTCTCCTTCCTCCTTCCCTCCCTCCTTCCTCCCCTTCTCATGTATTTTGATGTTTGGGTAATACCCAGTGGTGCTCAGAGCTGACTCCTGACTCTGTGCTCAGGGCTCACTCCTGGCAGTGCTCAGGGGACCACACACTCCACCGGCCGTAAGGAAAGGGACGGCCCTATGTTTTTCCTCCCTCCCTCCCTTTCCTTCTCTTCCCTTTCTTTCCTTCCTTACTTTTTCTTTTTTTGGGGGGGGCTTTTTTTTTTCTTTTGGGTCACACCTGGCGATGCACAGGGGTTACTCCTAGCTCTGCACTCAGGAATGACTCCTAGCGGTGCTCAGGGGACCATATGGGATGCTGGGAATCGAACCCGGGTCGGCTGCGTGCAAGGCAAACGCCCTACCCACTGTGCTATTGCTCCAGCCCCGGGGGGGGCTTTTTGAGGGGTGTTTGAGCCACGCTGGTGGTGATGAGGGTGACTCCTGACTCTGTGCTCGAGTGCCTCCCCAGCAGTGCCCAGGGGACCGGCGGCGGGCACGCCACAGGCCAGGACAAAGTTCACAATCTCTGCATCTCACGGAGCCCGGGAAGAGTAGAGAAAGTCAGCAGCGGGGCCGGCGGCGGCTGGACCAGAGCTGGGGGGGCGCGGGGGGCAGCACAGGGCCCGGCCTGCCGGACGCTGAGAAGCTGCGGGCTGGGCGGCCTGTGCCGGGAAAGACGGCCACTTCTCATCCAAGGCCACCGAGCCCACCACACGCGCCCGTGACATCACCCCTGCTTGACACCGGGTGTCCCGGGAGGCGTGACGGTCCCCAAGCCCCGCCCAGCACTCTGGAGCACTCTGAAGAAACCCCCAGTACTCCCCGCGGCCCCACCGGCAGCAGGTGCCCGGGTGAGGCTCTGAGGGGCCTCAGTCCTGGGGGGCACGGGCAGGAAGCGGACAAGCCACTGACAGGAGTCGGGGTGCGGAGTTTCACGGCACGAACCCCCTTCCCTGGCAGAAGGCAGACGAGACAGGGCCCTGGCCCCGGGAGGGGAGGCCCCCGCAGACACTCCACGGGGCCAATGACACCAGCAGCTGCGCGCGCTGCGGGGCTGGGGTGCAGCCAGAATGGGGGGCCGCACCCCCTGGGCTGGGAGAAGGGGCCTGTCGAGCGGGATACGAGACAGCCAACAAGGGGACAGGAGGGTGGTGAGCCCCGGGTTGCTTCGCGCTATGGGGAGGGGCCCTCCAGTGCCCCCCATGCTGTGGCGGCGCCCCTCCCCACCTGCCCCTTCCAGGGCCCGCAGCTGAAACACCCCAAACTGTGGCCTGAAACGCAGCCGGGACGAGTTCCTGAGGGGGCACAGCGCCACCTCCTGGACAGAAGGTTTCCTGCACCCGCCTTCTCTGGGAGGTGGCACTGAGAGCTGCAGAACACACATGCACACGCACACACGCATGCACATACACAGGCACGCGTGCACATACACAGACATGCGTGCACACACATACGCAAGCCTACACTGCAGGTAAATGCACACATACACGTGTACATATGCATGCACATGCACACATGTTCCATAACATGCACACACGTATGCACACGCACACATCACACACGTGTTCCGGAACATGCACGAGCATGCGCGCACACAGCGGTCCCTGCGCATCCCCCTTCTGAGGCCAGGATCCGGGGCAGAGCAGGAGGGGCTGGGCCGGCCCAGGTGAAAGTGACTGAGGCCAAAAGTGAACCTTGGAGCCCCCCGCTGCGCCCCCGCCTGACTTCTGCCATCTCTGGAGCCCCAGTCCCCCTCCTGCCGATGGAGAACCCCTGGGCTTGGGTGGGTTCTGTCTGCTGGGTGGACTCCTGGCTCCGCACTCGGGGTCACTGCTGGGGGCGTCAGGGGACACACGGGCTGCGGGACAAGGAACCGCTCGGCCCATGCCAGGCCAGCGCCCGCCCCGGGGGACGGCAAGCTCCCGGCCAGCAGGAGCTCAGGGCTGGGGGGGCCCACCCCTCCCCTCCCCTCCCCGGGAGACCCACAGCAGCGCCCGGTGAGCCCCCAGACATACGGGCTCCCCGAGGGGCGCCTCCCCACACTGCCCGCCCCCAGCCGCACCCGCACTGCACTGCCCGACACCCGTTCTCCAGACCGGGGGCAGCTCAGGTCAACCCTCCACGTCCACCTGTGAGGTCCGGCACAGCGGCCACTGCCGCCGGCCACAGCCCCTCAAAGCCTCATTCACTCCGCCTGTCAGCATGTCCCTCCACAACTCCTACCCCTGCTCGGGGCGGAGGGGGGCTCAGGGAACACACAAGCCCCACCCTCCTGGGGTCCTGCCCACAGGGCCAGGGCAGAAGGACTGACAGATGAGTGGCCACCTGGCCAGGGGGAGGAAGGGGGCAGGAACCGGGCTGGGGCTGGCCCCCCACCGAGGGCCCCCGTTACTCAGCTCTGCCCAAGTCCCTCTGTCCTCCGTGATTCCAGCAACAGGACAGCGGGGAGGGCGCTTGCCTTGCGCGCAGTGACCCCAGTTCAGTCCTCAGCACCCATCTGGCCCCCAGCCCCATCCCCGCGCCCAACAGGAGGGACTCCTGAGTGCAGAGCAGGACAGGCCCTGAGCATCGCCGGGGGTGGCCCAAAGGTCAATAACTAAAATGAAAGCCAGAGGGAGGAGGGCGGGGCAGTCGCAGAGCAGACCCGGGCCCTGCTGCGGCCCACCCAGGCTTGGGCCCCGAGCACTGCCAAGAGTGACCCTGAGCGCAGAGTCGGGGGAAGCCCCGAGCAGTGCCAGGTATGGCAAACTTCCTAAAGGGAGGAGAGGGCCCGAGCGTGGGACAGCGGGGAGGCGCTTGCCTGGGACGCACCAACCCAGGTTTGATCCCGGTGTCCCATATGGTCCCCCGAGCTCTGCCAGGAGAACCCCTGAGCATCGCTGGGTGTGACCCCAAATCCCACCCCCAAAAGTAAAATAAAAAAGGGAGGAAGACCAGAAGGGTGGGGTCCCCATAATCACCCCAGGAGGGTCGCAGGGCCTGCAATCTGCTCTACAAGGGCCCGGGGCCCAAACAGCACAACGAGCCGGCCCCCGGTTAAGGGGATCCCCGATATCCCTGGGGCCCCGCCCTCAGCGCCCCTGTCCTGGCACCAGGTGGGTTCCTGCCCCCTCAGCTCCTGCCACCACCCAGGGCCCAGGACCCCCTGCCTGAGCTGCGACAGCATGACCACCGGGCGTGGGGGCAGGGGTGCGGGACGGAGAGGGACACCGGGCCCAAGGCCAGACGGGGCCACTGCACAAGCGGGAAGGGGTGCGGGCCTGGCCACTGGGTGCAGGACCCACTTACTGGGGTGCAGGACTGCTGTTGGGGCACAGGGTCCGTTTATTGGGGTACACGGCCTGACCACTAGGGTACAGAGTCTGTTTATGGGGGTGTGAGGCCTATTTATTGGGGTACAGGGCCTGCTTACCGGATCATAGGGCTTGCTTATTGGGGTGTGGTGTCTTTTAGTGGGGTGTGGGCCTTGATTCTGGGGTCTCCCTGGGGTTGTTTATTGGGGTGCAGGGCCTGGTCACTGGGGTGTGGGACTGTTAATTGGGGTGCAGGGCCTGGTCACAGTGGTGCGGGCTGTTTATTGAGGTGCAGGGCCTGTTATTGGGGTGCAGAGCCTATTAATTGGGATGTAGGGCCTGTTATTGGGGTGCTGGGCTGTCAGGGTGCAGGGCCTGTTATTGGGGTGCAGGGTCTTTTATTGGGGTGTAGGACATGGTCACTGGGGTGTGGGCTGTTTATTGGGGTGCAGGGCCTGTTATTGGGGTGCTGGGCTGTCAGGGTGCAGGGCCTGGTCACTGGGTGCAGGATACTTTCTCAGGGACACGGCATCTTGTCTATTGAGGTCCAGGGTCTCTAAGGGTCAAGGGTATGTTACTGAGGGGTGGGTCTGTTTGGGGGTCGGAGGTGGGGGTCAAGCTGCATTCAGGCCTCCGTGTGGGAGGGAGTGTGGGGGGCAGGAAGGGGGTCTGGGGGAGGCCCCTGGTGAGCCAGGAGGGCCCCGCTTGCTTGGGCCAAGTCAGGCCGGGGCGCAGAGAGGGCGTCTCCCCGGCGGCGCCATGAGGAGGGTGCGCGGGAGACGGTAAGGGCACAGCCAGAGGAAGGGGAGGCCGTGGGCCCACCTGGGGGGACAGCAGGTGCCACAGCTCAGCTCCAGGCCCCTCCCCCACACCCCACCCCCAAACAGGACACCCTGCTCCCCCTGGAGAGTGCTGGGGTGTCGTGGGGCAGTGTGGGGCAGTGGGGGTCCCTCCCGCCGCCCCCCGCTGATGTGTCCATGCCCCCTGCACCTCCTCGGAGTCCCAGACACCAGCTAAGTCAGCAATTCACCAAGTCACAGGCGAGGCGGGAAGGAGCCGCCTGGGCTCACACCGCCCAGCTGTGGCCCCCAGGGCTCCCCCCATGGCGCCCCTCCCCCGAGGCGGCCCACTAGAGCCTCACAGGTCATTGGGACCCCAGCGACCCACCAGGCCTCCTGACAGGACGGAGGACGGTCAGGCCTTCACGTCAGCCTAGTGGCCGAAAGCCACAGGGTAGCTGCATCTGGAGACGGGATGGGAGTGTGGCCAGGCAGGCCTCTGCACACGCAAACACAGGCAGTTACACATGTACATTCACACACATGCAAAGACCTGCGTGTGCAAGGCATGCACACATGCACATACACTCGTGCACATGCACACAGGTGTGTGTACACAGTCACAT
Source organism: Sorex araneus (assembly GCF_027595985.1). Taxonomy (NCBI): domain Eukaryota; kingdom Metazoa; phylum Chordata; class Mammalia; order Eulipotyphla; family Soricidae; genus Sorex; species Sorex araneus. Next base: position 237,456,516 of record NC_073304.1, on the reverse strand, counting down.
ACAAGGACATGTATCAAAGGCATGCACACACAGGCTAGCCCAGCACACACATGACACATGTCTATACATGGACACACGCGCACACACATGAACACACATGCACACACATGGACACGTGAAGCTGTGAGCACAGGTGGGACTGAAATGGCCACAGAAGTGCCTGGTGGACACAAAGAGGGGGCGGCGGCCCCCACCTGAGCACAGCCAGAGCACATGCACACATGTGTGCGCTCACACGTGCTGGCATACACACACACACACACACACACACACACACACACGGCCCAAAGAACGAGCTCCAATCCCTGACTCCCCTGACGGAGCTGCGGGGAGTCCGCCGGGTTCCGCCCCCGGCCCTTTGGCCCTTTCCCGCCTGCGGGGGAGCAGGGCCCAGGGAGGGGCCAGGGGCCCCAGTGGAGCAGTGGGGTCTGCGGGGAAGTCCCAGGCCCCGCCCATCTCAAGACCCCAGAGACCCAGAACTGCACAGGGTCCCGCCCCAGGCCCACAGGGAGTGCAGGGGGCGTGTCTACACCCCCGGGGTCCCTCTGGCTGACCCCTGGCCCTGGGCCCTCGCGTCGTCCCGCATGGATCAGACGGATTCGGTCCCTTGCCGGTCACTGCCAGCCCCGAGCACAGGACGCCCACCCGGATGTCCAGGGCGCCGGGCGCCGGGGGGAGGGGTCTCACACCTCTGCTGCTTCCAGGACAGACGAGCTCGGGCATGTACGTGCGTGCACGCACACACGGATGTGGGCACACGTGGGCACACACGCCTCTGTCCGTCTGTCTGAAGGCCCAGAACTTCCAAGTCTGTAATCGACTCCCAGGCAGGCAGCGAGAAGCTATTTCAGGAGCACTGTGCCTGGAGCCAAGCCAGCCTGCCGCCACCGCCGCCGCCGCCGGCCCGTCCATCCGGGGAGCCGGGCCCAGCCCAGCCGCTGCCCTGCAGCCCCGCGGGAGGTGAGAGCGGCAGAGACGGAAATGGCTCCAGGGCCCTCGCCGCCGGCCCCCGCCCCCAGGGCCCGGGAAGGGACGCATTTTCTCCCTAAAGAAACAGCAGCTCTAGCAGCCGTCGGGGCCGGGTGGGGGCGGGGGCGCTGTCCCGCAGCACTGAGGCGCGGGGTGGGGGGTGCTGGGGAGAGGGTCTCTCCTACCTGAGATCCGCTCCCGGTCCATCTGCGGGGTGAGCCGAGGGGCGCGCGCCCCTTCCCCGCGCTCTCCCGCCCGCTCCGCCACGGCTGGGACACTCTTTGTCTGGGCTAATTCCTTCAATCTGTTGCAATCACGGATCCGTCCAAATTACCACATTTCCATGTGCCGATCATATGCCGCTGCGAGGCCTGGCAGCATCGCGCCTGGGCGGGGGGAGCCCGCGGCCGGCAGGGCAGGGGCGGCGCGGGCCGGCGTCCCCGCTGGGTCGTCTGGGCGGCTGTGCGTGGCGGTGGCGCCGGGGACAGGGGCTTCCGGCCGGCCGCTCCTCCCCACCCTCAGCCCTCCGCCCCCGGACGCTGCTCCTTTTAATATCCACTTGGAGCGGCTTAACTTAGCCTCTGGGAGCAGCCCGCCCGCCAGCGTCCCGGCCACTGGCAAGGGCTCTCATTTCCCCGTCCGCCACGCGACCGTTTCCTTCCCCGTCCCTCCCTCCGCCGCTCCCCCAAGCTCTACCAGGGAGGCGCAGGGGGGCTGGGGGTCCGGCCGTGACTGCTTCCTGCGTGGACTTCCCCCACCGGGGCCCCACGGCCGGGCGGGGACGCCTCCCACCTCCGAGGGACGAGCTGCCCCCGGCTGGGGGTCACCAGGAGCCAACCAGGAGCCACCAGCCTCTGGCCGCGGGGGTGGGGGCGGGGGTAGGTCTCGGGGACTGCGGTCTGGGGGAGCTGGATGGAGGTCGGGGTGGGGGGCTGGGGTCTCCCCCGAGTCTCTAAGGGGGTCACTCTGACAGTCCCCCGCCTGTGCCGGCAGCCGGCGGGGCCTGAGCACTGGGCAGTGGGTGGGGTGTCGGCACCACACATGGTGCCCAGACCCGGCACCGCAGGGTATGGCTCCGAAACAAACAAGCCAAGTGTGACCCCCCCACGGGGCTCAGGGCGAGCCCCTGAAAAGGCCGGGGCCGGGGCGCTGCCCAGAAGCTGCCCAGAAGCATCACAGACCCCCCAGCTGGGCACGGCCCAAGAGGTGTCCCCCACGCCAGCACCACTGCTGAAGGCCCAGCCCAGCTGGCAGGGGGCCCCCTGCAGGGCTGAACCCCCAGGGAGCTGGGGCGGGGGCTGGGGGCACCCTGAGGTCATCGGGGGCCTGAGGGGGCTGCAGCCGCTGCCCCGTAAGAGGAAACCGGGAAAGCCCCCCACTCACATACATGCACATACACACGCACACTCATATACATGCACAGTCTCACACGCACATACACACTTTCACACAAGCACACTCATACACACATGCAGTCACACACATGTGCACACTCACTCATACCCCCACTTACACATGCACACACACATGCACACACACCTGCACACATGGACACGCACCTCATACACATGCACATGCGTGCACACACACACACACACATAGTCACACACGTGCAGAGCTGGGGGCGGCAGAGGTGCTGAGGAGAGGTGTGAGGACGGTGCCCACCCCGGCCGGGTGCCCACTCCCAGCGACAGGCCACCGGGACCTGCCGGGACAGGGGCCTGGCACCGACAGCCTGAGCCCAGGTGGCAGGACCAGGAAAAGGACGGAAGGTTCTGGGCTACCGAGAGGACTGGCAGGGCACGCCCCCTCCCCCGCCTGCCAGCTGCCCCGTCCCCCCTCCCCGGGCGCCGGGAACCAGCTTCTCCCGGGCAGCCTTACGACTAGCATGGCCGAGCGAGCACAGCGGGGAGGGCACTATCCTGGCCCATGGCCCACGGGGTCCATCCCGGCACCCTGAGCCCACCAGGAGGAACCCCTGAGCACAGAGTCAGGAGTCAGCCAGGTGTGGGCCATAAAAAACCTCCAAAACAATCTGAAAAGAAAAAAAAGCAAAACTCCCTGTGCTGTTCCCTCATCCCCCCCCCCTCCCCGGGCTCCTCTGGAGCGAGAAGCAGGGCCCGGGGCCGCCCCCTCCCTCCGACGCTTCCGGCAGGGCGGCTGCGTTCCTTCTCTGAACCTTCTCTCCCTTTACTGTACTTCCCTGTTCCTGAGTAAACACGGGCTCCCGCCCTCAGCCTGCCCGAACACACCATGGGCCAGTGGCCACTCTGGCGCTCGGCCAGGCAGGGCCCAGGGGACAGGACAGCCTGTGAGCAGGTGGGCAGACGGCGGACAGATGGGCGGCCGGAGTGGATCGGCGGACAGATGGACAGACGGATGGACAGAGGCCCTCGGGCCGGTGCCGTCAGCCGGCAGCTCTCACCCCTGAGGGAGCAGCTCCCACAACCCGGCCGGGCGAGCGGGGCCTCGGGCCGGAGTGTGTAACCCTTGAACACAGCCCCAAGGGCCCCGCGCCCGACTGCCACCTCCTGTGGGGTGCAGGGGGCTGCCCGGCCCGGCCGTGTGCAGTGACCCCGCTGAGCGCTGGCGGGACCCTCCTGCGGCCCGAGTCCCCTGGCTGCCCACTGCTGGTCGCTGAAGCCCCGCGGCCCCCCCCCACACACACACCCACAGCCCCCCCACACACCCCACCCCGCAGCTCAGGGAGACGGCTGCAGGGGCAGGGCCCGGCCCAGGTTAATGTCCGGAACTGTCCCCCGAGCCCGCCCGGAGCCCGGCCGAGTGCCTGGCACACAGGCCCAGCACCCCGAAGAGACGCATGAGGACGGTGAGGGGAGCAGCTGGGCCACGGGGGAAGGCAGAGACCACCCGGGGAGGGCGCTGAGCCTGCAGGCGGGGGGCACCGTGGGAGCCCCGGCGTCTCGGAGCATTGCTGGGAGGGCCACGGGAGCCACGGCATCTGGGTCCCCGAGAACCAGCCACGGCACCGGGGTGGGGGGCCCGACAGTGCCCTGGGGCACACAGAGGGGTGCCCAGGCCCTCTGGAGCCCGGCCTGCGTGGGGGAGGCAGGGGCGCAGGGGGCCGGGCCCGTCCTGTCCCGGCCTCCACCTTCACACGGTCGCTCTGCTGTCCCCCCTCTGCCCGATGAGGAGTGAGGACCCCAAGGCCAGGCCTGGTCTGCAGACCCCCTACTCACTGTCTCTACAGGACGATTTCCGGGGCCAGAGACAGCACAGTGGGGTGAGGGGGGCGTCTGCCTTGCACACAGCCCCCCGGCTTCCACCCCCGCACCCCAGAGGGTCCCCAGGTACCTCCAGGAGTGAGCCCCAGCAGAGCCGGGACCCCGAGAACAGCCGGGAGGGGCCCAAAACACAAAAAGAAACGACAATTTCCCCACGAGGTGACCTCAGGTGGGACACCGGGTGGCTGTGAGTGTGGGGCGCAGGCCCAGCCACGAGAGAGGGCGAGGGTGGCCCTGGGGGAGGACGGTCCATGGCCTGGGGACACTTTGGGGCGGGGTGTGGCCGGGCGTCACGGGAGCCAGGGCAGAGGTGTGGCCCAGGGGCTGCTGAGATGCAGGGCGGGGGTGACGTGGGGCCACGCACTGGATGGCACAGCCCCCTGGGGGGTTGGCCCCTCCCGTGCCCCCACCCCATGCTTGGACACGGTAGCCTCAGTGAAAAGTCGCCTTCCGGAAACTTCCGGCAAGGTCCAGAAACAATGACGAGGGTGGGGAACTCCTGGGCCCTGCCTGGCATGGACGGGTGGTCAGCCTGAGTGGAGGTCACACGTGTGCGGCTCACCGTGGTCTGCAGGAGGATGGACACGCCTGCGGGGACGTCCCCGGGGTGACAGCGGGAGTCAGGCACACGCCATCACTCCTCTGACAGTCTGCGCTGTCTCTGCTTTGTTCTCTCGTTGGTTTTGGGCCACAACTGGCGATGCTCAGGGCTTCCTCCGGCCCTGCCCCAGGCATCTCTCGGGAGGGGCTCGGGGGACCCTAGGGGGTGCCGGGGATCGAACCTGGGGCAGCCACGTGCCAGGCCAACGTCCTCCCGCTGTGCTGCACTGGGACCCCCCCACCCCGAGCTCTCGCAGCAGTGGGGGCGTCTCAGGGGCACCGGGCGGGCGCGGCCGGGCGGAGACCGTGTCCCGCGCAGGGACAGGCCGCCCAGAGGGCGGGGGCCGGCCCCCGAGTCTGTGTGTCAGCGGTGGCGCCCTCAGAGCGGCCGGGCAAATTACGCCTTCCTCTGCCAAGCGGCCGGCGGCTGGCCCAGAAGGCCCGCGGGCCCGGGACACGATGGCCGGAAGGAGGCGGTGTCCCCGCAGCCCTGGCCTGAGCCGGCCACGCCCTCCACACCCCACCCCCGCACCTCCCCCCTGCACACACGCCGGGCACCGCCTCGGGGCTGGACATCACCCCGTGAGCACACGCGGGTGGGGGGGATGGGAATGACAGGCTGGGGCCAAGGACGCCCACACGTACCCCCACGCGTACCCCCACGCGTACCCCCCACCCAGGGCGGCAGCCAGAACTTCCCGGGGGGCTCTGGTCAGCGAGGCGAGGACGCCCCCTCGCACCCAATGCCCCTGCGCATGCTCTCAGCTCGTCCCTCGCCCCAGGCTGTGCCCCCACCCCGGCCGGGACCCCTGCCTGGGGTCTCGGAGCTGGCCGGGGGGTCACCCGCCGCCGCCTACCTGGGCCGGGTGTGTCTCCGGGCCTCCGGAGTCGGCCGCTCGAGGTCCGAGTCACTCCTGGGGAGGCAAAGGGCAAAGGTCACAGGGAGGTCGGCCCTGGGCCAGCAGCTCAGCCCCTCCCTTCCCAGGAGACCCCCACACCACAGCCCCGCCACAGTGGCCATCACCGCGGCCCTCCGTGAGCCGCGTGTCCTGAGCAGGTGACGGCCACGTGCACGAGGGCACCAGGCCCCGCAGCAGCCCTGCTGGGACAGCCCCTCTGGGCCCAGGCCCTGGGTCTGCCTGTGCTGGGCGGGCGTCCTGCCACCAAGGCTGTGACAAGGGCTGGGGGTCGGCGCGACGGGGGGCAGCCCACAGGGCAGGAGGAGGACGAGCGGGATTAGGCGGTGCCGCAGTGCCTCTGCACGGGCCGGGCCAGCTCCCGGGAGACTCGTGCCGGCAAGTCCCGGCTGGAGGAGACGTGTGAGGTGAGAGCCTCGGAGCCCAGGGGCCGGGAGGGGCCGCGCGAGCAGCTGCCGGGAGACGCCAGGCCCAGGCTGGGGGCGGGGAGCTGCCGCCCGGGCAACACGGCCAAGTCCCCGTCAGCAGGGACACCTGGCCGCAGAGACGCCCAGCCGGCAGAGATAGTCCCGCAGAGACAGCCCAGCCTGCAGAGACAGCCCAGCCGGCAGAGACGCCCAGCCTGCAGAGACGGCCCAGCCGGCAGAGACGGCCAGCCGGCAGAGACAGCCCGTCTGCAGAGATAGTCCTGCAGAGACAGCCTAGACTGCAGAGATAGCCCAGCCTACGGAGACACCCCATCTGCAGAGACACCCCGTGTGCAGAGACAGCCCAGCCTGGTCAGAGGCTTCCCCACAGACAGCAAGATGAGCTGAAGGAGGGCTGCTCAAGATGCTCCCACATAGAGCCAGGTCCCCCGCGCCTCCACCCTCTGACACACAGGTCCCCCCACGCCTCCACCCTCTGACACCCAGGTACCCCCGCGCCTCCACCCTCTGACACCCAGGTCCCCCCGCGCCTCCACCCTCTGACACCCAGGTACCCCCGCGCCTCCACCCTCTGACACCCAGGTCCCCCTGCGCCTCCACCCTCTGACACCCAGGTACCCCGAGCCTCCACCCTCTGCCACCCTCTGACACCCAGGTACCCCCGAGCCTCCACCCTCTGACACGCAGGCTGCTGGGACGAGGTGCGGCTGCCCTGGCGCTGACACAGGGCTCTGGGCCCTTCACCTTCTCCCCGCCTCCCGCACGCCGTTGACCCCCGGAGAGCAGAAGCTCGGGCAGCCCAAGTGGACACCTGCTGACCACATGCCCCGGCACGGCACATGGGCCTTGTGGGGCTCTGGTGGGGACACACAGCCCAGCCCCGGTCCCTGCGGGGGCGCCGGGAGTGTCCCGAGGTCAGGGCAGCGTGGAGGGCAGAGTGTGCGTGTCTGGGGCAAGGTGGGACGGGCAGGCAGGGGCTCAGCCCCAGGGGCCGTGGCATGACCAGGCCCTGGCGCGGCTGAGGCGAGTCTGGGCCGGTGGAGGGGGCTCTGCAGGGCACGGGGGGCAGCCGGCAAGCGGGGGTCCCTGTGGGTGGGCCCCAACAGGCCTGTGCTTCAGCTCCCAGGACCCCGCAGCCCCCGGCGACACCGGCCACTCCCAGGGTCTGTCTCGGGGGTCAGCTTCAGGGGTCAGAACTTGGGGGTCAGCATCCCAGGGTCAGTCTCGGGGGTCAGTCTCCGGGGGGGTCAGTCTCTGGGTCAGCCTCAGGGGTCAGTCTGTGTAGAGGAGGAGGAGCGGCCCAGGCCTGGGGGTCTCCGGCTGGGAGCGACAGCCCGGCCTCCTGTGCAAGCCCCCCAGGGCCGGGGCCCCAGGCTCCCGCAGGGACTCAGGGTCTCGGCCCGGCCCGGCCAGCCGGGGCTGTGGGGGGCAGAAGTGGGGCCTCAGCACCGTGGCCCCTCCTGCCCCTTTCACGAGGCACAGGAGACAGGGGTGACGGCCACGCAGGGGCCCCACCCAGCCCCCCTCGGCCACACAATGGGCTGCTCAGGTCGGGCTGCGGGGGGAGGGCCCGAGACTCAGCTGCACCCATAAATCCCGAGCCCCATTCGGAAGCCGTGAGGCGTGGGGCCTGCCTTCAGGCACGGCGCTCCCGGCTGACTCACTTCCGCCCTCACCGGCCCTGCCCGGCAGAGGTGGCCGGGGTCCCCAGGGAACCGCGTGTCCTCTTCTGCCCAGGGGGTGGGGTGTGAGTGACCCCCGCAGGCTCCTGGCCCAGGCAGGGCCCCATCACGGGAGGGGGGCAGAGGGCCACCAGGCGCAGGGACGGGGACTGGCCAGGCGGGGCTGACCCTCTCCTCCAGAGACCCCAGGACAGCGGGCGGCCGGGGGTGCTCGGGGCCAGGGTCACTGTGTGCGACCCGAGGCCCGAGCTCCCGCCCACTGGACGTCCTCACCCAGGGACCCGAGAAGCTGCAGTGACCAGGGCTGTGGGCCCAGCCGGGGCGGCTTCCGGGTGCCAGACCCACGGGGCAGGGAAAAGCCTCAGCCGCATTTCCCTCCTTCCCTCCCCCCTTCCTCTTTCCCCTTCTCCCCGCCCCCTCCTCCTTCCCCCTGTCCACTTCCTCCTCCATCCCCCTGCCCCCTACCTCCTCACCCCAGGGGCACAGGCCCCTCAATCTGCATTTCCAGAGGGGGGTTGAGGCCCCCACCCCCGTTTGCAGGCTGAGGGTGCTGGGGGTCTGGGGACCCGCTGAGAGCAGGGGCTCGGAGGGGCTGACAGACCCCAGGTGCTGCCTGCCTGGCCAGCTCCCGCGCCCAAGTCCAGCAGGTCCAGGAGAGGACAGAGGCGCCTGCTGATCTGCCTGTCCCCGGCGGCCCGAGGCCTCACAGCGCCCGGCACCCGGCAGTTTAGCTGCTGCGGGACCTGCCCGGCCCGGCCCAGAGGCTCCTGGGAAGAGGCAGACCTGGAAGGCCATTCCCGGCCCCGCGGCAGGACTGGAAAATCGCTCTGACCAGCAGATACCGGAGAGCTGGACCCGGGGCAAGCAGACGGGGCTGTGCAGGGGGCCGGCACAAAGCCAGAAACCGACCTGCACTGTCTCTGGGGGATCTGTGTGTGTGTGTGTGTGTGTGTGTATGTGTGTGTGTGTGTGTGTGTGTCTGGGGGATCCATGTGTGTGTATATGTGTGTGTGTGTGTGTGTGTCTGGGGGATCCGTGTGTGTGTGTGTGTGTGTGTCTGTCTGTCTCTGGGGGATCCGTGTGTGTGTGTGTGTGTCTGTCTGTCTGTCTCTGGGGGATCCATGTGTGTGTGTGTGTGTGTGTGTGTCTGGGGGATCCATGTGTGTGTGTGTGTGTCTGTCTGTCTCTGGGGGATCCGTGTGTGTGTGTGTGTGTGTGTCTGTCTGTCTCTGGGGGATCCGTGTGTGTGTGTGTGTGTGTGTCTGTCTGTCTCTGGGGGATCCGTGTGTGTGTGTGTGTGTGTGTGTGTGTCTGGGGGATCCATGTGTGTGTGTGTGTCTGTCTGTCTCTGGGGGATCCATGTGTGTGTGTGTGTGTGTGTGTCTGTCTGTCTGTCTGTCTGTCTGTCTCTGGGGGATCCGTGTGTGCGTGTGTGTGTGTGTGTGTGTGTGTGTGTGTGTGTGTGTGTGTGTGCAGGAGGTTGTGTGGGGCAGGAGCTCAGCGCCCAGGAGGCCCGGGTTCGACCCCAGCACCCCCTGGTTCTCCGAGCAGCTGGGCACCGAGGGGCGGACCCACCCCAACACAGGGCAGGGGCCCCCAGCACGGCCAGCTGTGGCCCCAAACCACATGCTAAAGCTGCCGAGTCCCGGGTGAGGGGGAGACGCGGCACCTGAAACTGTGCGGCCACTCTGGGGAGTCTCGGCTGAGCATGAGCACTGAAGCTGAGTCCCCGGAATGAGCAAACCTCAGCGCTGTGAAAGGGAAACAGCACCAGGGCCTTGAAGGCCGGGCCGGGCCAGCACAGCGGGGAAGGAGCTGGCCTGGCACGTGGCTGACCCGGGTTCGAGCCCCGGCACCCCATACATTTGATCCCCGAGCCCACCCTGAGCACAGAGCCGGGAGTCAGCCCTGAGCACTGTAGGGGCCTCTGCCCGAGGTCAACCTCTCCCCGTCCCAAACATAGAAACGCACAGGACTCGCCGAATTTCCTTCCCCCACCAGGGCCCTGGGGGCTGGGGGCGGGGGCCCAGGATGGCCCCTGAAGCACAGACCCCGCCCCCAGGCCCCGAGAGCCCCGCCCCTTTAGAGGGTCTCGCAGCACACAGCCCCCCGGCAAGTTCTCCACATCTGGGTCCTGCTCAACCCCCCCCCCCAGCCCCAAGAGGCCCTGGGCAGGGAGGGTGGCACCGGAGGAAGCCGGACCCCCCAACCCAGCACAGACCCCCAAACCCACGGCTCTCAGCACCAGAGCAAGCAGGACCACCGCAGTGGGGGGGTTGTCTTTGGGGATTTGGGGGCCACACCTGGCAGTGCTCAGGGATCACTCCTGACGGGCTTGGGGACCCTACGGGGTGTCGGGGACCGAACCTGGGCTGGCTGCGTGCAAGGCCGCCGCCCTCCCCGCTGACCTGTCCACTCCAACTCGGGGTGAAGACCCCTGTCTGCGCCCAGCCCAGCGCCGTCCCCAGCCCAGCCTGGCCCCAGACAACGCCGGTCAGCACCTCGGCCCGGGGTCCAGGGCTGCCTCCTGCAGAGGTGGGCGGTGGACAGAGGTCAGAGGTCAGTCCCATCCAAGGCCAGAGGTCAACCCTCACGTGGCCCTGCACAGAGCTGCCCTCACCCACCACGGCCGACGGTGCTCTGTCTGTCTGTCTGTCTGTCTGTCTGTCTGTCTGTCTGTCTGTCTCTGTTTCTGATGGTTGGGCCACACCCAGCAGTGCCCCAGGGCTCTTCCCAGGGTCACTCCCCGAGACATTAAGGGGACTATCGGGGTGTCAGGGGTGGAACAGGGCTGGTGGGTTAAGGGTCCCCCTGCAGTGTCTCAGCCCCTGGATGGACTTTAAGCTTTTGCTTTTTTTTTTTTCTTTTTGGGTCACACCCGGCGATGCACAGGGGTCACTCCTGGCTCTGCACTCAGGAATCACCCCTCGTGGTGCTCAGGGGACCATATGGGATGCTGGGAATTGAACCCGGGTCGGCCACATGCAAGGCAAATGCCCTCCCTGCTGTGCTGTCCCTCCAGCCCTATTAGCTTTTGCTTTTTGGGTCACACCCGGCGATGCTCAGGGGTCCTCCTGGCTCTGCACTCAGTGATCAATCCTGGAGAAGCTCGGGGGACCCTATGGGATGCCAGAGATCGAACCCGGGTCGGCCACGTGCAAGGCAAACGCCCTCCTCTGTGCTATCGCTCCGGCCCCTGGATATACTTTTCGTTTTGTTTCGTGGCCACACCTGGCGGCTCAGGACTCACTCTGGGCTCCGTGCTCGGGGCTCCCTCCTGGTGGGCCTTGGGGGTCCACAGGGGGTGGCGGGAACCAAGCTGGGCTGCAGGCAAGGCCCGCGCCCGCCTGCTCTACTCCTCTGCCCGAAAGTGTTTAAGCCAAGGCGGGCGCGGCCCCCGACCCTCAGTGGACAGGCCCACGGGACCGCAGCTGGGAGGTGTCTCCTCGGGGATGAATCAGGCCCTGGTGGTCAGCGGTCAGCACTCGGGGACGGGCACGAGGGCGCCCTGAACGCCCGCACTCCCTTCTATTTCCTGCTCCCGCAGTCTGGCGAGGAGAGGAGCACCCCAGAGCGAGCGAGAGGTTGGGGACCCCCACCCAGGCCCCCAGCAGTAGGGCCGGCGTGGAAGGGAACCCACACCTCCCTCCCCACCTCAGACCACCGCCGCGGGCCCTGGCCGAGCCCGGCGTCTGGATCTGCTCTGTCTATATACTCGGAGCCTCAGGAGGGGCCGGTAGTGTTTAAACCACTTCGAAGTGGCTTGGGTCACCAAGTTCTCTGGCTCTGCTGGGGGCTGGCTGGCCACAGGGGGGCCAGGGGTCAAGCACTGAGGGCCCCACATGAGGAGCAGGTGCAGGGCCAGGAGACACTCAGGAGTGGGGCGTTTGCCTTGCACGCGGCCGACCCAGGTTCGATTCCCAGGATCCCATAGGGTCCCCCGAGCACCGCCAGGAGTAATTCCTGAGTGCAGAGCCAGGAGTAACCCCTGTGCATCACCAGGTGTGACCCAAAAAGCCAAACACACACACACACACACACACACACACACACACACACACACACACACACACCCCAGGAGGCACCCAACGCGCCTGGCCTGGCGGGGACCAGGCACTGGTGCAGCCCCGGGGACTTACTGTGGCTGGGAGATCCCGATTCCCAGGTGTAGGGGGGCAGAGGGTCCCAGCCGTGGCCAGGGTCCCCGTGGTCCTGTCGGGCCTTTGGGGGCCAGAAAGGGAGAATGGCCAACTGTGCCCGCACCCGAGACCCCAGCCAGGCCGCCGCTTGCCTCGGGCTCCTCCCCGAGCCCCCCTCCCGCGAGTCAGCCCAAGGGGCCCTGGGGAGCCCTTTGAGGTTTGTCTCCCACTTCCGAGAGGCAGAGAGCAGGCGGGGGCTCCTCAGGCGGGAGGGGGCAGGGCAGCGGCCACCTGTGACCGGTCAGCGGCCTGGACGCAGCCCCTGCGGCCATCCCGGGCGCCGCCGCTCACGCTCCGGAGAACCAGGTCAGGTCTGGGCCGGAACAAAGCGCCGTTGTTCTGGCTCTGAGAGGCCGCGGGCGCAGGGACGGGGCCCCTGGCCGCCAGCGCAGCTCAATGCCCCTCACACGGGCAGCCCGGCCGGGGCCGGGACAGGAGGCGAGGCTGGGGACACCGGGACGCCCAGGCTGGTCTGGGCAGCGCCCACAGACGCTGCGCTGAGGGTGGGAACAGCCGAGACCCCCAGACACGCCCCCCGGCCTGGCAGCGCCCCACTCGGCCCTCCCCCCCTCGCCCCCTGCAGCCCCCGCCCCAAAGGCCACCAAGGGGAGGCCCAGGAGGGGCCTCGGGGGCCCGGGCGGGGCTGGCCCAGCGCTGAACCTCCTTATCGGGACATCTTAAGCCACTGCCGGCCCACGCAACACTGCCCCAGGACAAAGGGCCACCCAGGCTGCCGGACAGGACCCCTGCTCGTACCCAGGGCCGCCCAGCACACAGCCCGCCCCCACGGCCATCCGGCCTGTCACCTGGGGCAGCCTGGGCAGGTGCCGGCGTGGGGTGCCTGGGAGGGGGCAGGCAGGCCCCCACAACAGGCAGAGCTGGGCCTGGGTGGGGAGAGGGTCTCCCCGGGGTCACGCCCCCGCAGGACAGGCGACCAGGCGGCTGCCCCACGGCCCCTCCCCCCAGGCTCGGACCCTGTGAGTGAGCAAAGCAAACAGGCTGGACGCGGATGAGCTGGCTCCGGGCGGGCTGCGGGGGGACGGGTCCTCCCAGTCCCTGCGGCCTCTGCGCCTCCTCTCTGCAGGGGTCTCTGGCCGGGGGTCACTGCAGAGGTGGGCCAGCTGCTCCTCGGGCAGTGCTCCCGTGCAGTGGCTTGCAGGGCCACGAGGGGGATCCATGTCCCAGGTGTCCCCTGACGCCGTGAGGCGGCCACACACGGCTGGCCGGAGGTAGGACGCTTCCGCCTCTCCTGCAGGGCCTCAATGCTCACCTCCTGCCACAGTACAGGCCGAGGGTCAGTCCCCTCCCCTCAGAGGAGCTGGCAGCCCAGGACTCCAGGCCACTGGGTCACGCTGCCGTCCGTCCTGCCCTGGGTGCCCGCTGGGCCTCAAGCGCCTGGACAGAGGGGCCTGCAGACAGAGAGCAAGTCCCCGCAAGGGAGGGGGGCTCGTTGTGCTCTGTGCCCCAAGACTCCGGCTTCCCCCATACCCCCACATACCTCAAACATAACATACCCCCACATACCTCATACATAACATACCCCCACTACCCCGACATACCTCATACATGCCCCCACATACCCCAACATACCTCATACACACCCCCCATACCCCAACATACCTCATACATACCTCCACATACCCTCACATACCCTGACATACCTCATACACACCCCCACATACCCCAACATACCTCATACATACCCCCACATACCTCATACACACCCCCACAGGCCTTCCACATACCCCCCACTGACCCCCACATTCCCCTCCAGCCCTACAAACTGCACATACTGTGCCCAGGTACCCTAAAGCTGGGGGGAGGGTGGACACAGACTCCCCCCGGCCCCGCGCCCGTGACTCCCCAGCTCAGCGCCCGCTCTGGGTCTGAGGACCCCCTTCCAGGGGCCTGGGACCTCCGAGTGGTGTGAAAGGGGTGATGTGGCCTGTTCTCCTCCTGGGTCCCCGGGCCCCCCAGCCAGCGGAGCCGCGGGAAGGAGTGCCCATCCCGGCCCGCTGCCAGGCGGGGCCTAACTGGAAGGCACCCAGGCGCCCCTCCCCCGCCCGGAGCCCAGCCCCCTCGGGTAAACAGCGCCGGAGCCGCTCTGCCCGCCCCCAAACTCCACCGACTGCAGCTCATCTACCTGGGGGAGGGGCGGCGATCGAGAGGCGCGGAGACACCGGCCGGTGCTGGGGTCCCGCCGGCACCCGGGTCAGCGGCGGGGGCGTCCCACGGCGGCCGGAAGCCGCGCCCGCCCCCACGAAGGGGCGCGGAGGCAGCGTGCCCACAACCATCCCAAGCATTTGGAGCATGTCGGGGAGGGAGGCGAGTGCCAAGCCCCAGCCCGTGCCACCTGGAAGCCCCCGCCGCCCCCCCCATGACCTCAGCGCGCCCACGCGCCGGCGCGCGCCCCCGGGCTGGGAGGGCGCCGCGGGCGCGGGATTCTGAGGCGCTGAGCTGGCCGGGTGCAGGGAAGTCCCGGGCTGCGGGGAGGGACCGTCCGGCTCGCCGCGGGCGGGCAGGCGCGGACGGCCGCAGGCCCAGGGCCGGCTCGGCAATAAAGTGAATTCAGAGCCCTGGGCAGGAAAACCCGCGCTGCAAACAGCTTGGTAGGAAGAGCCAGAGTCGGCCAGGCTCGGCGGGCAAGGGGTCCGGCCGGGGCCACGACAAAGACAAGAAGGGGACGGGAGGGTCATCAGGGTGTGGGGCTGCCCACCCAGGGGGAACGAGGGCGAGAGTCAGCGCCAGAGTCGGACCCCCGCGCGGCCCTCTGCACCTGGGCACCCCCGGCTGGCGCCCCGGGGCGCCCTAGCCCAGCTCCTCGCCCACATTCCCTAAGGGGGCACCCGAGGCTCCGGGAAAGCGGCGAGGTCCGCCGCCAGCTGGTGGTCCGCCGGCCCCGCGGGCATCAGAGGACCCCAGGTCCAGCCCCCCGCACCCCAGCCCCGGCGCAAAGGGCAGCTCCTGGGCGCCGAGGGCCCCTCGATGCCCATCGTGGGTGGGAACCCGGCGGGAGAGGTGCCACCACCCGCAGGGCCCCACCGCGACCTCGGAGCAGGGAAGCCCCGGGGGCCCCGGTCGCCGCGCCCACCTGTGTGCGACTTCTTCATGCTGCCGCCGTGGCCGCCGCTCCCAGGAAAAGTGGCTGCGGCGCTGCGGGCGCGGGCTCGGGGGCAGCTAATCCCCGGCCCGAGTGGGAGGGTCGGGGGTGGGCCGCCCGCCCGCAGCGCCCGGGCCCGCCCCACGGAGGTGCGCGTCCAGCCCGGCCCCGCCTCGCCCGGGCCCCTGGAGGTGCGTGGTCAGCCCCGGGCCCGCCCCTGGCGGTGTGTCCACCCAGGCCACGCCCCTGTCACGCCCCACAAGGGGCACTGGCATTAAGCCACGCCCCTACCACGCCCCTCTGCCATGTGCTTCAGCCCTTGGTCACGCCCGGCCACGCCCCCTTATGCGCTCCAGCCCTTGGCCACGCCCCGGCCACGCCCCGCGGAGGTGCGCGTCCCGCCAGCCCCGGGCCCGCCCCGCGCGCAGCTACACCTGGCGCCGCCGTTGTGGGGTGGGGGACGGCGCCTCCCACGTTGGACCCGGAGGGGGCGCGCCCCGATGTCCCGTCCCGCAGCCCCGCGGGCAGTGGGGCGCCCAGGTGGGCCGCCGGCGTGGCCGCTCACTCCCCGCCACACTCCCCGGGCGCGAACGGTCAGTTCCGGGGCGCCGCGGCCACCCGCAGTTGCGCGGGGCGGGGCCAGGTGGCCGCGGCCCACGGGAGGCGCGAGCGCGCCGGGCACTGCCCAGGGACCGACCCTAGCGCGGGGCGCGGAGGGCGCCCGGGAGACCCGGGAGACGCCTGCAGCGAGGCCGCGGGGAGGAAGCGGCCGCGACTGCGGGTGTTTTCGTTTAAACGCCCAGGAGAAAGCGGCGGGTTCCGTCTGGGGAGGTGCCAAGGCGGGAATCTGCGCGTCGCCCGCGGCGCGGGGCGGGCTGTTCCGGGCAGCGGGAAGGGCGTGTGGAGCCCGGGGCGCGATGCATCACGCTCCCGAGGGCCAAGAGCCCCGCCCCGGCCCCCCACTCCGCCCCCCTAGAAGCCGGGACCCGCGAGGCGCACCGGGCGCCTGCCCCGCCTCCAGCGCGCGGGAGAAACTTGAATTAACTTGGAAAGACGCTCCCCTTCCCCCGCGGGGTGGGAGAGTTTACAGACGCGCGCCAATATCCGCGCTGGGGAGCAGCTGGCTGGCCCGCGGCCTCTGCCAGACTCCCTCCGGGCTGGAGCTGCTGGCCCCGGAGTGGACACTGCGAGGGGGCACCCACCCACCTGGGCAGCATCTGGGGACTAGAGGCTCAGGGAGGCGTGTGGATCAGTGGTGAGCAGCTGCCCTGGGTTCTGGGCTGGCCACCTCCTCCCTCCAATGTCCACCTGCCCAGCAGTGAACTGCGGTCCTGGCCCCACTGACAACTGTTGTCCCCTCCGGGTTCTGGCCACTATCGCCATGGTGGGCACTGGCTCTTATCCTCCACGCGGCTCAGAGGATGCCCAGCCCTGTTGGGATGGGCTAGACCAGCACAGGGAGGGGCTGGGGTGAGCTTTGCCCCCTGCTGCTCCTCTCCCAGTGTTCCATGCCCCCGGGGCCACGGAGCTGTGGTCTGCTGGGTAGAACACAGGAAGAACAGGAGAGAGTGGTGGGGTTATAGACCGTTTTCCAGGCGTGTGAAGGCTCACAGTTTAAGCACACAGTTTTACATACTCCTATGGACACATACGGAGGTGAGGGTGGCCAACCACCTCCCAGAGACGCCACCGGCCAGTGACCCGCATGTTCTGTAAGCATTTTTTTTTTTTTTTTGCTTTTTGGGTCACACCCAGCGGTGCTCAGGGGTTACTCCTGGCTTTGCACTCAGGAATTACTCCTGGCAGTGCTTGGGGGACCCTATGGGATGCCGGGGATCGAACCCGGGTCGGCCGCGTGCAAGGCAAACGCCCTACCCACTGTGCTATCGCTCCGGTCCCCTGTAAGCATTTTTGATTATTTTTATTTTTGGTTGTGGGGCCACACCTGTCCGTTGCTTACTCCTGGCCTCCTGGCTCTGGGCTCAAGGATCACTCCTGGTGGGCTCAGGGGACCACGCGGCGTGCTGGGGACTGAATTCATTCACGAGCATCTTAACGGACACGCCGACACAGAACATCACAGACTACGGAGCAACCCCGCTGCGTTTGTCCGGGGCCACACCTGCTGGTCGTCAGGCTTCCAGAAGCGCTGGGGGGGGGGGGGTCACTTCCATTGGTGCCACAGAACCATGGGGCACATGTAAACATATACTCGGCCATGCTAGCTGAGCGTCTGTCTCAGATGCCTAGAAAGTGTCCAGATACTGGGGGGAGCACGTAGCAGCTTCCAAGTGCTCAGAGCAATTAGGCCTCAGGGGCCAGTGCCGTGCAGGGCACCTACCTTGCGTGTGGCTGACCCTGTTCGTGCCGTGGCACCCCGTATGGGCCCCTGGCTTAAAGGGGCGGAAGGACAAAACAGACCAAACAGAAGGAAGTCTAGAAGGCAGGCGCCGACTGCGGAACCGGTTGGCTGCGAAGCTCAATGTCCCACGAAGGAGGAAGCCACGAGTGGCCGTGACGCCCAGTCCAGTGACAAGGCCCAGGACCGTCTTTCTCATCATCCCTCCCACTTGCCTGCAGATGGCAACATTGCCTCTTGCTCCGGAGTGGTTGCTGCACAGTGGCGCCCCCTGCTGGACCGACACCCCCATGCTTGGTTGTCTTTGCACAGTGGCGCCCCCTGCTGGACCGACACCCCCATGCTTGGTTGTCTCCGCACAGTGGAGCCCCCTGCTGGACCCATTCTCCGTGGTCTAGGACTGCACCCACCAGCCGCCCTGCATGAGGGGACGGGCCGGATGAGGCTTTTTTACCGTGAGCACCTGACAAGTCCCAGGTCCCCAGCAAAGCGACTCGGCCCCTCAGCCTCCCGCCCTCCCCGGGGAGCAGAGCGCCAGGCCGGTGATGCCCACAGAGAGACAGCCAGTGAGGGCTGACCCAGGCTGAGTCCCCTGCCTCGTCCTTCCAGAGGCCGGGACAGGGCCGGGGTCCCTAGCAGAGTGGGGAAGGCAGCAGCCGCCCCCAAACTGACCTCCACTCTAAGAGGCCAGGCCCCTCAGCCCGGGGTGAGGTGAGGCAGGACCAGCCGAGTGCCCCTCATGGCAGAGGCCCCAAGTCTGGCCACACGGCTCCTGCCAGCACCCCCTGGTCCCCGCTTCCTCTCCCCCGGTGGCTCTGGCTCACAGGGTGCTCCCTGGGGGCGCTCAGCAGGCTCGGGGACCCACTCATCCTCCCAGAGCTGGACGCCTTCTCTCCACCGCGGGGCCCGCGCAGGCCCCAATGCCAGGCCCCGGTGTCAGGGCACCGTCCGTCAGACTGTCACCCTCAGCCTCAGTTTCCTCATCTGTGCAGGCTGCAAGAGGAGCACATGGGTGTTTGGTCGCTGTGTCCCCGCAGCAGTCTGGGTCAGATCTGCAATATTCCCTGCGGTGTGCAGAAATGTCCCTTAAGAATAAAACATGCGGGGCTGGAGCGATAGCACAGCGGGTAGGGTGTTAGTTTGCCTTGCATGCGGCCGACCTGGGTTCGATTCCCAGCATCCCATAGGGTCCCCCGAGCACCGCCAGGGGTGATTCCTGAGTGCAGAGCCAGGAGTAACCCCTGTGCATTGCCGGGTGTGACCCACAAAACAAAAATACAAACAAAAAAAAACCATGCTGTGTAGGGGCCGGAGCGATAGACAGCGGGTAGGGCGTTTGCCTTGCACGCGGCCGACCCGGGTTCGATCCCCGGCATCCCATATGGTCCCCCGAGCACTGCCAGGAGTAATTCCTGAGTGCAAAACCAGGAGTAACCCCTGAGCACCGCTGGGTGTGACCCAAAAAGAAAAAAAAAACATGCTGTGTGGTCAAAAAAAAATAAAGCTCTTATTATGTATTAAAAAATAAATAAAACATAGGGGCGGGAGAGAGTAGCGGGTAGGGACCTGCCTCGCAGGCAGCCGGCCGGGGTTCAGTCTCCAGCACCCCACAGGGTCCCCTGAGCACCACCACAAGTAACCCTGAGCGTCGCCGAGTGTGTCCCAAACCCACAAGGAAGACACAGCCCCAGCGCAATAGCCCAGCGGACAGGGCACTTGCTGTGCGTGCAGCTGAGCCGGTGCCATCCCTGGAACCTTACAGGGCCCCCAAGGTGATCTCTGAGCACCTCTGGGTGGCCCAAAACAAATAAATAAAACCAAGGGCAGGTAGATGGTGCGGCCCCGCCTGCCTTAAAGCTGGTCCGTGCTGTCGTCTGCGTGAGGTTCTGCATCTCCCCATGGGCCCCGGGAGAACCACTGACTCTTGGGCTCTGGTTGTAGTTTTGTTGTTCAGGTTCTGGGACAGACGCGGGGGTGCTCGGGGCACTGTGGGCCTCCTGCACGCCAAGCCTGTGCTCAGCCTTCGAAGCCCAGCTTTAAGTTTCTGGGGCGTCGTCTCCTCCGCACCCACAGGCACCTGCTCCTCGCTGGGCCGGAGCCCGGGACCCTGCCCTGGCCGCGCCCCCTGCAGTGTCTGTCCAGGTCTTCAGCCCACCCTGTGAAGGGCTATTGGCTTTCCCGCTGAGCCACACGCTCCCTGTGTCGCTGTATCACGTGGCCTGTGTGTGTGTGTGTGTGTGCGCGCGCGCGCGATCGAACCCAGAGCTTCATCCATGCAGGGTCACTGTCCCAGCCCGCTTTGTGTATCTGGGATGTTAAGCCCGGAACTTCACAGCACAGAAAGCCAGACCCCGGCCCGCTTGGGGCTGGAGCGATCGCACAGCGGGGAGGGTGCTTGTCTTGCACGCAGCCGACCCGGGTTCGATTCCCAGCATCCCATATGGTCCCCCGAGCACTGCCAGGAGTAATTCCTGAGTGAAGAGCCAGGAGTGACCCCTGAGCATCGCCAGGTGTGACCCAAAAAGAGTGGAGGGCAAGGGAGGCTGCGCGGCTGTGGCCCACGACAGGTGTCCTTGGGGTCCACCTGCCAGGGCAGCCCGGGGAGGTGCCACCTGCTTCACTTCCAGCCGCTCTCCAGGCCTGCAGTGGCTGGTTCACCTGCCAGGTAGCCAGGTCAGTGCCCCAAGGGTCAAGGGACGGGGAACGAGGGAGAGGGACCAGGCTCAGCTGTGGTGTCCCAGGTTTCCTCCGTCCCAGAGTCACCTGCTGCCAGTTGGACGTGACAGACACACACGCCTGCACATGTGAGCATGACACACAGGTGAACATGTGAACAGGACACGTATGCACATGTATGCCCGTGCACGCATGCACACAGCATGTGTGTATACCTGCGTCTGCGGACACACGCATGTCAGCCAGGAGGCACACGCACCAGATCTGGCTTACCCTCGGGCCGGGCCCCTCACAGCGCACAGCTTAGACGTGCTGCGCCTTTCTATCCTCCCCGTGTGCCCGGCACGTACCCGCCCGAGCAGCCTCCGCAGCCACGGGGGACTCGGGCAGAGTAACCAGGAAGGGACCCACGCGGTGAGGCCTGGGTGCCGCTGCTTGTTCCCGCGCCCTCTCCCCCTGCAGCCTCGGCGGCAGCCCCACCCTGCGGCAACAGACCCGGGCAGCCGCGAGCACCCCGCCCTGTAGGAGACGCAGGCAGACGCCCCGGCTTTCTTCAAACAGGTCACGTTTATTATCAGTAACAATAAAAAACCTGGAGACTACAGTTTCTACCTGCGTTACCGGAGCGAGGGGTGTCTATAAAATAGTCACAGGGCCCTTATGCAAACGGGACGGGGAGAAGACACCAGTACTGGGGCAGGGACGGCGACTCGGGGGGGCACTGACCACCGCCCTGGGCGGGGCGCCCGGCCGGCCGGCGCCCGGGACCCTGCGCACTGCGCAGCGATGTGCTCTGGCCCCTCGGTCTCTGGGGCGCGGGACAGGCTCAGTGTCAGAGGAGACTCGAGGGGCCGTGGGCAGGGTTCCTACCGGGGTCCCCGGAGGTCGGCAGCAGTCAGCAAAACCGCCACCTGAGACGCAGGAGAGGGAGGGAGGGAGAGAGGGAGCGAGGAGAGAAGGGGCGGGCACACCTTCAGGCCCCGGCCCTGGCTGCAGGCGGCAGCGATGCCCTGACTCCGCCTGTAGAGCTTTCTGGAAGCGAGGCCGGAGGCCCAGGGACAAAGACGCTTGTCTCCAAAGGCTGCCCCAGCCGGCCCGGGAGTGAACCCCCGGGGGAGGCCCGCAGGCCCGGCCTGGCACCACCACGGCGCCTCCTCCGAGGCCCTGCAGTCACCACGGGCAGCTCGCACGAACCCTGGGCACCAGCCTGGCAGGGAGGGTGCGGCGGGCGGTACGGCGAGGGGGCCGAGCCCCCACCCTACTCACCCAGGCCGCAGGCGCCTGCACCACCACGGCTGGAGAGGCTGCAGTGGACGGGCACAGGCCCCGCCAGGAAGCAGACGGGCACAGGGCTGGGTGTGCCCGCGCAGGGGTGAGGGGTGCCCAGGAGGAAGAGCCCGGGCACCTGGGGGGCATCGAGGCAGGCTACCTGGGGTGTGTGGCTACTGAGGACGCAGGGGAGAGGCGAGGGCTGCAGGGCGAGTCCCTGCTCTGAGGGACAGCACAGAGGCTGCTGGGCAGATTTTTTGCATCAGTGTTTGAGACGAAGTCAACCTCTCACTGGCACAGAGACGACGTGGGACCCTGGGCGGTGACCTGGCGCCCGGACAGGCCCTATGGCTATGAGGAGCCCGCAGCCGGGCTCGGGGCAGGTCACGGTGGGAGGGGCAACCGCTAACCCGGCGGCGGCCGCTCCGGCGGGCGGGCGGGGCGGCACTACCTGGAGACCACAGAGCTGGTGTGGGACTGGCTGGAGGAGGTGGTGACGGCGCTCAGCTGGGAGAAGCCGCTGTGGCTGGACTCCAGGCTGCTCATGGAGCCTCTGCGGGACACGGCCGGTGAGCGCCCGCCCCTGCCGCCCACGCCCGCCCGCGCCCGCCCGCCCCCGCCCGCACCCTGCCTGCCCCTGCCCGCCCGAGCCCGCCCGCGCCCGCCCAGCCTACCTGAAGTCCTCGGAGCCGATGACCTCGGTGTAGTACATGACCTTGCACTTGTGCGAGGACACCTGCAGCGAGGCCAGCACGTCGTCCACGCGGGGCAGGCTGCTGGCGGCGCAGGCGGGCATGCTGTGGAAGCGCCACTGCAGGATGTAGAAACCGGGCCAGCGCGTCACGTGCGAACCCTGTGGAACATGGGCGGTGACGTGGGCGGGGCGCCCACGGCCCAGAGCAGGGGCAGGAACCGGCCAGGGCAGGACCCGTGACCCGCCCCTGCTTTGACCACAGGCCCCAGAGTCAGGGCCACGGGGGCGGGGGGGGGGGGTGGGGGGGACGAGGGCTGCTGCGGACGGCGCGGCCTCGCCCCCCACCTGAACGCTCTCGCCCTCCCGGCAGGACAGCGGCGCCTCCACCATGCTGTAGTCGCAGCCCAGCTGCCACGCGCGGTCGATGAGCTGCACGTTGTTGGCGCCGGGGGAGCTGATGCTGTGCGCGCCCAGCGCGTCCTTCTTGGGCAGCTGCGGGGAGCGCTTGGAGTGGAAGATGTTGAACACCACGTCCCCTTTGCACACGTCGAAGTCCCACGTGATGACCGAGGACGCCTCCACGATCTGGATGAGGATCTGGAGAGGCAGCGCGTCAGCGAGCCCGTCCCCGCGCCCGTCCCCGCGCCCGACTCCGGCTACCCCAGCGGCTCCTGCGGCGCCCCCGGCGCAGACTGCGCATATCCGCGAGAGCTGCACCCTGCTGCTCGGCACCCCCACCCCCACACACGAGCCCCCCATGAGCTACTCTTCACCCCAGATGCCCCCTGCCCCGGGCACCCCCTCAGACACCCCATCCCTCAGATACTACCTCAGACATCCCCTCCCCCAGGTACCTCCCCTCAGACAACCCCTCCCCCGGACGCCCCCCTCCCTCAGATATTCCCTCAGACACCCGCTTCCCCCGAGACACCCCGTCCCCGCCACAGCATCACCCAATGCAGCCACCGACCGCCCAGGGCCCATCTCTCTCCTTGGCCGAGAGGCCCAGGGAAAGCCCCGCCCCATCTCCCAGGACTCTGGGCGCGCAGGGGCTGGATTCAGAGACGTGGGCCAGTGTCTTCAGACACCCGAGCCCCCCAGCAGGCAGCCCTCGCCTGTCCCCAGTGGGTCAGGACCCGCCTCTCGGCTGCAGCAAAGGTCAACGACAGCCAAGGGCAGGGCCCGAGCTGACAGGGGTCTCCAGGGGAAGGGGCGTGTGGGTCTCCCTCCACCCCTACCTCGTGGGGCGCGCCCTTGAAGACGCTGGCCGACTGGTAGATGGTCTCGGTCCAGAGCTTCAGGTCCTCGTTCTCCAGCTCCTCCGCCGTCCGGTACAGAGACTTGGGGACCAGCCCGCCCTCCGGCACTTCACACTGGCGGGGACGGAGGCAGTGAGGGTCGCGTCAGCACAGCCACCCACGGGAGCCCCGGGCGGGCGGAGCGACCATCGTGGGGTGCGCAATGTTCTGCGCCGTCCGGCCGGAGCATGCAAACCCGCACCCGCACCCCGGCCCACACGTTCAACGCCAACGGGAGGCGCCGGAGAGAGAGCACAGTGGGGAGGGCGTTTGCCTCGCACACAGCCGACCCGGGTTCGATTCCCGGCATCCCATAGGGTCCCCTGAGCACCGCCAGGAGTAATTCCTGAGTGCAGAGCCAGGAGGAAGCCCTGTGCAGTGCCGGGTCTGACTCAAAAAGAAAAAATATACAAAAATAAGAAAAAAAAGTCAACAAGAACAAGAGGCCACGAGCCACCGCAGACTTCACGTGTCTGCAGAGCTGCGGCACGCGGAGGGGTGGCTGTGCGGGCGGGGGACACCGAGGGCAGCCTGGGGGGCTCTCGGCCGGCCTCGCCTGACCCGAGCACCCCGGAGGGTGGGCGTCGGCGAGGACAGGCCGGCGTGGGCGCTCACCATGCACTCCCCGCTCAGGAAGTCGGGGATGATCTCCTTGTCGATGTAGTCCAGCAGCCCGCCGGGGCCCTGGTAGTCGTTGCCCGCGTAGATGAGGAACTTCCTTCTGGTGTTGTCGTCGATGAACGGACTCACCTGTGGGCGAGAGAAGCGGGCGGGGGGTGAGCACCGGGGGCGGGGGCGGGGCGCGCGGGCTGCTTCCGGGCGGAGGGGGGAGACGTACCAGCGTCCAGAGCACCGGGAAGACCCTGGGCGCGCGCAGGATGAGGAGGCGGCCCAGCGTCTCGGGGTAGTTGGCCGCCACCACCTCGATGATGCGCAGCAGCGCCTTCACGCCCGGCCGCCACAGGTGCCGCATGTTCAGCCCCTCCAGGTCCACCAGGCACGTCCACGAGCTGCGGGGCCGCGGGGTGCTCAGGGCCACTCGCCGTGGGGGCCGCACCAGGCTCCGCGCCACCCCAGCTCGGGCTCAGACCCCCGAGACAGCCTCCACCACCCCAGGGCGCGGGCGCGGGCATGGGGGTGGGCAGCTGGCGGAGGTGGACGCACCCCGGACGAGCCCCTCGCGGGGGACGCCCCGTCCGCCTACCTGATAGGCCGACCAAACACCTTCGTGTTTTCCTCACAGCGTCTCAGCCCTTCTTCGTTTATGGACAGGACCTGCGGGGAAAGGGCCACTGCTGGGCGCACGGCGGGGAGCACAGCCCGCGTCCTGCCCCTGACCCCTGCTGGCACCAGGCCTAGGAGGGGCAGCTCTGTCCCCTGCGACATGGCAGGTGGGAGGCAGCCCGTGGGCACACCACACGTACACACGTGTCCGAGCATGTCTGGTGCGTGTGGGCATGTGTGCTACTGAAGCACAGCATGGTGACCGCTGGGTGCGGGGCACAGGATCTGCCCGCTGGTTCCCGCCCAAGGACACTCTGGGTCGGGGCCAGGGCCGCCCAGCAGGGGCCCAAACAGCAGGCAACAGGAGCTCGGCTGCCCCGCTGGGGGCTCTGCGGCCGCCCTCTGGGGCCCAGCGTTTCTAGCACTTTCCCCTGCTGACGGCAGCGTGGCCGCGGGCACTCACGTATCTCAGCAGCGCCTCCTCGCCCAGGGCGCGCACCAGCCCCTTGGTGTCCATCTGGCCCAGCCGGAGCACGTACAGCGGCCGCCCATCTGCGGGGGTGGACGGTGTGAGCAGAGGAGCGGGGGAGACACCCCCCGGCAGCTCTGGCTCAGGGGCCCACCCGGGCACGAGGGGAGGCCAGCCTTGCGTCCACGGGGGCAAACCCGGGTACCTCTGTCGTGGTGGTGCCAGCCCCCTGCGTAGTAGTCCTGGAGGACCTGGGGGGGGCTCCAGGTGTCGAGGATGAAATCCACCTGGTGCTGCTTCCGCCACGTGAGAGACTGGCACAGGATGTCCCGCGCCTTGTCCAGGTGGAAGTCCCGGGCGCGCAGGAACCGCAGGATGTGCTCGTCTTTGGGGATCTGCGACAGCAGGGGCGGTCACTCGGGGCTGCGGGCCCGGGAGCAACCCCGAGCACAGGGCTGAGAGCAGCCCTCAAAGACCAACCACCAGGTATGGCCCAAAGCCCCCCCAAGGCACCAGGAGAAAAATCCTAGTCACCACCGGAAAGGGCCTGGAGTCCTCACGTGTGGCCCAGAAGCGCCCTCCAGAGTAACTCGGGAGGGAGGCCTGAGGGTTAACGCGGGGCGGAGGGGCTGGCCCCACCCCACCCCGGCCCCGGCAGCACGTGCTGCCCTGAGAATCGCGGGTCCTGCAGGGCGTCACAGCACCCCCGCCCCAGCTGGCTGGAGTCCCGTGGGCCCCGGGGCCACCAGGCGTCCTTCACAGGACTCCCTCAGCCACCGGCCCCCGTAGCACCCCACCCCGATGTCAGCGATGACCACAGCAAAGACAGCTCCCCCCAGTGCTCAGGGAACACAGTCGAGTACCTCAGCTCGGCTGCGGTGCAAGGGCCCCACCCCCGTGGCCCCCAGGCTGCGGGGCAGGGCCTGGCCGCGCGCCCCCCGTGCACACACAGCTGCAGGCCCTCCCGGCCCGCGGTCCCCCAGCAGCGACAGCGCCCGGGGGGGGGGCCCTCACTTTGCCCTTGTGCGTCTCCTGCAGCCACTGGCGCAGCCGGACCAGGCAGCTCTCCTGCAGCGGCGTCAGGTCCCCGAGGTAGCGCTTGATGTAGTCCGTGTCCAGCTTGTCTGCAAGAGTCACAGGGCGAGTGTCCCTCAGGGCCGGCCCTGCGACGCCCCGCAGGGGTGACCCCACCAGCCCCTTCCGCCACCGCCCAGGGTGGCCGCCGGTCTCTGGACGCAGGGCCTTCGCACGGCACCGCTGGCCTCGCAGCCGAGGGTCAGGGGAGTGGCCCGAGCACCTCCCCAAAGCCCCCCTGCCCCCCTCGCCGGCCCGTCTGTCAGGAATAAGGTCAGAGGGGCCGGAGTGACAGGACACTGGGAGGCACCGGCCTCACGCCGCCATCCCGATGGCCCCCAAGCCCGCCAGGGGGACCCGAGTCAGGCCCAGGAGGGACCTGAGCCCCTGGGTGCGGCCCCCAAACAAATCAAAACCAAGTGAAGGAGGCGGATGATGGCCCGGGGGGCCGCGCGGAGACCAGGACGTGCAGAGGCCCCCGGCCCGCCCCGGCTGCCTCTGAACCGGAAACATGTTTTACGTGTCCTTTTATTTTCAGATTTTTATTACAGCTTAGTCACACGTCACCATCATGCTGACACTGGTTTGGATGCACAGCTCGCGCCTCACACCAGCCAAGTACACTCCCTAAGCTTCACGCCACGCGTGCACACACCGTGTCGCATGCGGGACACGGCCACACGCGGCCACGCACAGCTGCCAGCCCCTGGAGCGGGCCCGTCGCTGTGCACCTCTAGGCAGGCCACCCAGCGTCTCTGGGCCTCAGCGGCCTCCAGCACAAAAGGGAAGGAGGCTGCAAGCAGCCGCTGGGGAGGGCGCGGCCCCCGCCCTGCACCCCTGCCAGCGCCTCGGCCTCCGTGAGGGCACTCGCTGGGCCCAGCACGCGGGCGGCTGGCCTCACGCCCGCCTCAAGGGACACTGAGGCTTCTCCACAGTAAGGAAAAACACGGACGGACACTCGGGCCGGGGCCTACGGGAGCAAGAGCACGTGGGCGAGCCACGCAGAGATGAACGTGCGGGTGGCACTGGCCTCGCCGCGGGACCCACCGTCAGGGGTCCCGCCCAGGGGCTCGGGCGCCCCGCTGGGGTTGCTGAGCGCCTCGGCGACCGGCCCCTCCTTCTGGGCCGTGTCCGGGGCCACGGCGGCCTGCAGTGGGGGCTGCTTGCTGGGCGGGGGCAGCTCCGAGGGTGGCAGCGTGGAGGGGGGCGTCCAGCGGGGCACGAAGGTGATGCCCTCCTCCTCCAGCTGGCGCAGGTAGTACTCGATGATCTCTTTGCCCTGGGAGAGAAGCGGCGGCGTGAGCGTGTGCCCGAGGCCAGAAGCACCGGCAGGGGCGCGGCGGGCGGGGAGGCCCCGTGCGGGGGCAGGACTGGGGCAACACTGGTGCTCCTGCCACTTCGCCGACTCGTTCAGCTCCTCCTCTCCAGAGGCCTCGTGACACCTCGTCAGGATCCGAGTGCTCCGGCCCTGGCTGCAGCCCCGCCACCCCCGAGCCTGCAGGCGGCTCCCAGCCCACCAGAGCCTTGCCAAGGGGAAGGCAGAGCACGTCTCTGAAAGGCCCCGCCCGAGCGCAGACCCCGCTGAGAGGGAAGATGGCGGGGGGGGCGGGGGGGAGCACACTGCTCCAGGCCAGGCTCGGGACACGGGGCCTCGGGCGAGCGGATCCTGCATCCAGCCGGCCCTGCTCCTCGCTCTCCTCCCCGCCCGCAGCTCCAGCCAACCAGCACCGTCTGGGCACCCGGGGGGAGGGCCGGGAGCCGGCGGTCACCTTCTTAATGTTGCTGGTGTACTGCTTCATGGCGATCTTCTCCACTGTGCTTTCAAAGCCGAAGAAGGATTTAATGTCTAAGCTTGCAGACTGCTCAAAGCAGGTCCAGTCCTCGTTCTCGGGGTGCACCTGCAAAGGAGGAGGGGCACTCAGGAGCCGCAGCGCACGGGGGCGGCCCGTCCGGGAGACGCCTGGGATCAGGGCGAGCGTGGAGGGAGGCTGGAGCCTGCGGACAGGCTGGAGGACACAGCGGTCTGGGAAGGGCCGAGACAGGGGCGCCCGCCGCCCCCCGGCACGTGCGAGAGCCCCCAGACATGCCCCGGCCCAGCCCGGCAGCAGCCACACGCCACGCGGGCCGGCTCAGGGGAATAGGCCGGGGTCTGGGAGCATGAGTGGGTGCCCACGTCCAGGTCTCGGGGGTGGGGCCGGCTGGGAGCTGGAGGGCTCTGAGGCGCGGCCTCAGGCGGCTGCACCAACGCTGGGCAGGCAGGAAGGGCCCGGCTGTGGCTCTGGCGCAGGGGTGCCCAGTGCCGGGGCCCCTCCCTCCCTGCAGGTCCCCACACTCCATGGCTTCTGCCCCGCCCGGGGCACCCTGGAGATCCACCTCTTTCTCTGTTGGTGCTGGCCAGGCCCGGGGGTCCGGGCCCGGGGAGGCACGTGGCGGGCGCTGCCAGGCTCCTGCAGTGCCCCTCGTGCCCCAGCCCCTCAGCCTTTCTTTCCAAGGAACACAGGGCCCCAGAGGCCTCTGGCAGGCCCCGCTGCCGCCTGGACCCCCGCAGTGTCCCCAGGGGGCGCCCACGCTGGGCCACAGTGGCCAAAGGGCCAGCGGGCGCGAGAGCTGAGGTCACAGAAGCGCCCCGCCCGCGTGCCGGGTGCTCACGGTGTAGCAGCAGTGCTCCTTGATGACGACCCGGCTGGAGAAGGTCTCGTTGTGGGCCTCGATGTGCAGGGTGCGCTCCCGGGCATTGAGCGAGTTCTTCTGGACGAAGTACACGTAGTCCACCCCTGCGATCTTGGGGGAGAGACGGACGAGTGTGTGCCGCGCCCCCGGCAGCAGGAGTGCGCCCGCCCGCCACGCCCCTACCTTCTTCAGCAGCCGCGGGGCGTCGATGTCCAGCTTGCAGCGCCTCTCGATCACGTGGATGGCCCCGTCCTCGCTCCTGGACTCGCTCACGGTGTCGCTGTCCACGAACATGGGGATCAGGGGGCATGTCGGGAACCTCCTCTCGTAGGCCTGCGGGGCAGGGCACAGGCGCTGGGCACGGAGGCCCTCGGGCAGGGCTGCCCCCGCACCCCCGGCCTGGGGCGCCGCAAGGTGGGCCCGAGGACAGCGGGAACTGGGTCCGCGCGGCAGGCGAGGTTCTTTTAGACGTCACGTGGGAAGAGCAGAAAGATGAGGCAGCTTCCGGCCCGGGACAGCAGGGTCCAGTGTCAGGCCCGGGCCGGGCTGGAAAACGGGAGGACGGACAGACGAATGGAGCCAAGCACCACACAGACACGCCCAGCAGACCGCGCGCCCAGGGGCAGCCGGGCTCCAGGGCTGTGCCAGCAGCTGTCACGACTCCGAAGTGAAGACCGCCAGCACGCAGGGGCCGAGCCCTGGGAGGCACCGCCACCTCAGTCCTGCATGGCCGGGACAGCGGGAGCCGCAAGCCGCCAGGAGCAGGCGAAAGGGGCTTGTTCGGTCTTGTTTTGGGGGGTTTCAGGCCAAACCCGGCAGTGCTCCGGGAACCGCACGGTTCAGGGATCTGCCTAGGGTGGGCGCTGTCCCGGCTGCACCTCTCCAAGGTGACCTCAAGCACAGGGCCAGGAATAAAGCCCAGGCACGGCCAGGCTGTGTCCCCGGACCTGAAGACGATACAAACGAATCAAAGGAAACCCCTGTCCCTGGCACAGCGACAGTGTCAGCGGAAAAGAAAGCCTGGCCCCCCGGGAGGCTCCAGGGAGCACTCGCTGGCCGAGCTGGAGTGCTCCACCCTGGAGCCAGCACCTGCAGGTCTGCAGCTGGGCTGCCCACCTGTCACTGACAGGAGCGCTAGTGTCACGAGAACGAGGAGCCGCACCCACGGCCCGTAGAAAGGTGCTGACCTCGGCAGGGACTGCCGCGCACCCTCTGGGCCCAGCGGAGCCCTCTGGTATGACCCTGACTCTGACACAGGCCTGGCTGTGGAAGACCGTCACTGGGACACTTCCTGCCACGTGGAAGACGGGCACTGGGACACTTCTTGCCACGTGGACACTGGGGACGGACGGTGACTGGGCATACTTCAGCAGGTGGGCAGAGGACCTGTGCCAGTGTCCGTGCCCAGATGTCCCCCATCAGAGGCCTACAAAGCCGGGTCCACATCCCCGGGGTTTCTGTGAGGGGCCCAGGCCAAAATAAATGCCATTTCCTGGGCAGGAGAGCTAGAACAGGAGACAGGGTGCTGCCTGGCATGTGGCCGACCTGGGTTCAATTCCTGGCCCTCGGGGTAGTTACGGTACCCTGAGCCCCGCCAGGAGTGACCCCTGAGCACAGAGCCAGGACTGAGCCCAGAGCACTGCTGGGAGTGGCCGCCCAAAGCAAGAACCAAACAGGAAGAAGTGTCGGGCCTGGGAGACACTCAAAGGGCCGCGGGCGCGAGGGCTGGGGCGCCACCTCTCCACTGCCGGGTGCAACCCGGGAAGGGCCCGGGGGTGCCCGAGCATGGACCCAACTACCAGGCGTGCAGCCAGCAGTCAGCTTCTCTGGCGCTGGACCCGGGAGAGGCCTGACTTCCCTCCTCCCACCCCCAGCAAAGTGCTTTCTGAAAACTCATCAACACCTGGGAATAAGCCGCTTCCTCCACGCCTGAGAGCAGGGTCGGGGAAGGAGCCTGCGCCTGGGGCCCGCCCAGCCGAGCACCCGTGCCGGACACTGTCCTAGGGTCCTGCGAGCACTGGAAACCAGCTCCAGCGAGGGCAGAGCACCAAAGGAACAGAGCGGCGTGAGAGCCACCCCCGGGAGCCTGTGCCGGCCACACGACTCGCGAGCACTGCACTGTGGGGAGGTGTGGGCCACCGACGGTCCAGGTGGCTTCGGGTGTGTCCCCGGCCCTCAGCTCACGGATGCACCACGCACCAAAGGACCCTCCACCCAACGGAGCCTTCTGCTCCAACAGTCAGTGGCTGCAATTTCTGGAATAAAATCCCTGAAACCACGTGAGCAGGAAGCGAACGTTTCTTGCCGTGCTGACCCGTCCAGCGCAACACTCAGCCCGCCGCGCGCCACACCAACTGTTTGGGGCCACTCCTGGCGGTACCCCGGGGCCACCCACCCCCACACGGGCTCTGCGCCGTCGTCCCTCAAAGGACCAACCCAGCACAGCCCAGTGAGGCTCTGGCTGTGGACACGGGAACCCGAGTCGCACACGGTTCGGATGCCCCCAGCCGTGAACACGGGTGCGAGCCACCTCGAGCAGGCACGCAGCGGCACTGGCCCACCCGGCACAGCCCTTCCCCACGAAGGACGGAGCAGGCAGGTGGCGGGGAAGGGGCCCGCGCCCTCTCGCCCTCGCCAGGCCGCTGGCTCTGTGGGTCTCCCACAGGCCGGCGCCACGAAGACACCGTCACCAACACTCACCAGACCGGAGACGGGCAAAGGAAACGGGTGTTTCTGCAGACCCCCGGGTGGTCCCGCTCGGGCCGCCAGGCCCCCACCTGGAGGTCTGCGAGACAGAAGGTGCCCGGAACCGAACCTCCCCCTGCACGAGCTCCCGGCCCAAAGCTGCTGTTCTGCTCTGGGAGAGAAGGAACTTCACAGGGAAGGTCACCCGTCCCCCGAACCCTGCTGTCCGGCGGCTACGGAACCCTGCAGAATGCAGCAGCAGGGGAGTCACAGGGCCTGGGGACAGCCTGGAGGTGGCGTGCCTGTGTCAGCACCTGGTGCTGCTGTGGGCACCACGCATGGCCCTCGTGCTCCACGGCAGGTCGAGCCCAGCAGCGACACCCTGTGTTAACGGGGTGACATGGACACATCAACGACACCCTGTGCTAACACTGTGACATGAATAGTGACAACACCCTGCACTGACACGGTGACGGGGACAGTGACGACACCCTGCGCTGACACGGTGACAGGGACAGTGACGACACCCCGCACTGACACGGTGACAGGGACAGAGACAACACCCTGTGCTGACACAGTGACAGGGACAGTGACGACACCCTGCACTGACACGGTGACAGGGACAGTGACAACACCCTGTGCTGACACAGTGACAGGGACAGTGACAACACCCTGCACTGACACAGTGACAGGGACAGTGACAACACCCTGCACTGACACGGTGACGGGGACAGTGACGACACCCTGTGCTGACACGGTGACAGGGACAGTGACGACACCCTGCGCTGACACAGTGACAGGGACAGTGGTGACACCCTGCGCTGACACGGTGACAGGGGCACAGTGACAGGGGCCCAGCGATTTGCTCCCAGACAGGACATGAGGGTACACCCTGCCGTCCCGGCTCTGACGGTCCCACCTGGCCTCAGCTTGGGGGGCTGGAGTGATAGCACAGCGGGGAGGGCGTTTGCCTTGCACGCAGCCGACCCAGGTTCGATTCCCAGCATCCCATAGGGTCCCCTGAGCACTGCCAGGGGTGATTCCTAGTGCAGAGCCAGGAGTGACCCCTGAGCATCGCCGGGTGTGACCCAAAACCAAAACCAAACCGACGAACCTGGCCTCAGCCTACCAGCCCCTCGGCTGAGGCGTCTGCGCCGGCCACACCCGCCGCTCTGCGTGGAGAAGCGAATGGGCAGCTCCGAGCAGGCCGGCGCGGCCCGCGGGCCCCACACAGGCCTGCACCCACGAACCCTCAAGCCAGCCCAGCGCCTGAACAGTGGCGTGCAGGGCCGCCCGCCCCCAGCAGCCCCGGCAGCGGGGACTCTGCAGGGCCCCGGCCCCCCACACGCTCAGCCGCCGCCAATCTCGGGAGACTCCGGGCACGGCTCTCCCCGGCCCATGGTTCAGCTGTTCAGCTGACCGCGCCCTCCCACAGACTGGAGGGATCTGATTCCACCGGGGGCACCGGCAGCCACGAAGCCCTTCGTGAGGGGGAGGGCACCCAAGAAACGCAGGGGCCGAGCTGGCCTGGAGCTCGCCCGGGTGCCAAACTGACGGGCCCGGCAGAAACCCCAGCTGGAGACGGAGGCGAGGGTGCCCAGTGGGCAGAAGGAGCTGGGAGGCGGCCATCTGTGAGGAGGAAGTGTCCACAGCGGAGAAAGGAGAGTCCTGCATGGGGTGCGTGTGTGTGCGCGTGTGTGTGTGTGTGTATGCACGCGCGCTGGTTTGGGGTCACACTGAGCAGTGCTTAGGGCTTACTCCTGGTTCTGTGCTCAGAGACGGTACAGGGTGAGGGGCCGCTGGGGTGGCGGCGTGCGAGGCAAGCACCCCCACACTCTCTGGCCCAAGCTTTAGACTCTGAAGATGAAGAACGTGGTGGGGCGAGGGTCTCCCGAGCATCACCAGGAGTGAACCCCAACACAGCCGGAGGAACCCAAGAGGGGGGAAGGGGAAGGAAGGGGGTCTGGACTCGAGGTAATCAGGGGTGGGGCACACGTCCCGCCAGCACGCCCCAGCGACACCACAGGTGTGGGCGAACCAGCCCGACACGGGCAGAGCCGAGAGGCCGCGTCCAGCCCTGGGTCAGGCCCCTCGGTCACCGTGGAGGGGTCAGTACACAGGCCCCTCTGCCCTGGACACCGTGCCACCCTCGCTTCTCACCAGGCGCCAGAGTGGCCGGGAGGCAGGCCGCTGCCCAAGCCCCGTGCTGCCTGCATCCGCACCCGCCCCGGCATGGGCCAGGACAGCACAGCAGGCCCATGTCGGCGTGGCACGCGGCCAACCTGGGTTCCACCTCCGGCATCACCTACAGCCCCCCCAGCCTACCAGGGGTGATCCCTGAGCACTGTCAGGTGTGGCCCCAAAATCAAACAAAACAAGAAAATTCTTCTGGGGCCGCTGGTACCAGCCCGCGCTTTTGCTGTGATACTTCGGTCTGCAGCAGCCTGTGAGTGCCCGGTGACACGCCCCCCCACCCCCAGCCCCCCGGGGTGACTCACCGCACCCCCACTGCCTTCTATTTAAATCTCTCATTTGCATAGCTCAGGCTGCCAAGCCGCTTAGCCCTGGGCTCAGAACCGTCATTTGCATATTAATTCCACCTCTCTCCTTTCCCCGGTCCTCCCAACTGCTAAACTGGTGCTGGCTGGCAGAGAGCCTCCTCCCGGCTCAGCATCACGAGGAGTCAGGCTACAGGGCTGGGGACAGGTGCAAGGCCCAGCCCGGGGCCCCACCCCACTGCAGCCCCCGGCCTGCCTTGGCCTTCAGAAACCAGGGGTCTCTGGGGGGGGCGGGGCCGAGGCCCCCAAGGTGGGTTCCGTAGTGTGGAGCCACAGCTGTAAACAGAGATGCGGGCCCCGCCCCCGAACACCTGTGAGCTCATCCTGCCCAGAGTGCAGGGAGCACTGTGAGGCCGAGTCAAGACGGTGGCTGGGTGCGAAGCGCCAGGCCTTTACACCTGGAACTGCTGAGTAAAGGCAAACCAACGAGCCAGAGACGGGTGTGTGTGCCTGACAGGGAGGGCCCAGGGCACGGTCTGAAGCCCAGGGCCAGGGCCAGAGTGACAACAGAGGGGAGGCTCCTGCCTTGCACACGGCCAACCTGGGTCTGATCCCCGGCACCCCACAGGGTCCCCCAGCACCGCCAGGGGTGATTCCTGGGTGCAGAGATGGGTAGAAGCCCTGAGCACTGCCAGGTGTGACCTTTCAAAAAGCCAAAACTGGGGCTGGAGTGATAGCACAGCGGGTAGGGCGTTTGCCTTGCACGCGGCCGACCCGGGTTCGATTCCCAGCATCCCATATGGTCCCCTGAGCACCGCCAGGGGTAATTCCTGAGTGCAGAGCCAGGAGTGACCCTTGTGCATCGCCAGGTGTGACCCAAAAAAAAAAAAAAAATCAAAAAGCCAAAACTGGGGCTGGAGCCATAGCACAGCGGGGAGGGCATTTGCCTTGCACGCGGCCGAACGGGGTTCAATTCCCAGAATCCCATATGGCCCCCTGAGCACCGCCAGGAGTAATTCCTGAGTGCAGAGCCAGGAGTGACCCCTGTGCATCACCAGGTGTGACCCAAAAAGCAAAAAAATAAAAATAAAATAAACCCAAAACAAAACAAAAAAAAACAAAAACTGGGGCTGGCGTGATAGTACAGCAGGTAGGGCATTTGCCTTGCACGAGGTTGATCCGAGTTCAATTCCCAGCATCCCATAGGGTCCCCTAAGCACCGCCAGGAGTAATTCCTGAGTGCAGAGCCTGGAGTAACCCCTGTGCATCGCTGGGTGTGAACCAAAAATTAAAAAAAATAATAATAATCATAAAAAAAGCCAAGGGTCGCCTTGGCCTCCAAACACTCTCTCGGGACAAGGCTGAGAGGAGGAAGAGGGGGTGCAGCGGGGCTGGGGGTCCCCGGGGCAGTCACCACCCGAGGGGGTCAGTGAGGCAGGGCGATCAGAAGGGGCAGTGCCCTGTGAGCTCTTTCTGTTCTCTGGACAGAGGAGGGGCGGGGGGAGTGGCCTGCAGGGGGAGTCAGGAGGAGGCCACAGCCCTGAGAACAAAGGGGGGCGGGGGGGCCGGGTGTGAGTCCAGGCCTGACCCTGAGGCAGTGGACACAGACAGTGATGGGCCGAGGGCCAGTGACCGTCGCTGAGCAGAGGCGTCAGCTGCCCGCTGAGAGGAGCTGCAGTGGTTGGGAGGGACTCTGGGCACGGGCAGGGGTGCCTGAAGCGGGCATGCCCCGGAGTGGCACCTCCGGCCTGGGGGTCCTGGGGTGAAGTGTCTCCCGGGAGGGTCAGCCCCGGGAGCGAGCCCTGAGCTCACAGCGGCAGCAGTCAAGGCGGGACCGGGGTGGGGGTCTCAGTCTCCCACAGCAGCCGCTGGTCCGCAAGTCGCCACCAGGGGGCGCCGGGTCCTCCTGGGGCAGCAGCACCTCCACCCCGCACTGGTGCATTGCTGGGGACTCTGCTCCCAGGGGGCCTGACACCGCGGGGACAGAGACTGGGGTCCCTCCTCCCTTTCCCCCCCTGCGGCACTGCCAGCGCCCTACCCCATTTCTTAAAGAGTGAAAGGGCTGGGGCTGAGCGGAGGCAGCTCAGGCCATCACACCGCGCTGCCCCAGCACTGCAACTACTACCGGAAACAAAACGGGACAAGATGACTCGAAGCCGCCAGAGAGGTCCAAAGGGCCGGTGCCCGGGCCGCGAGGAGGGCCGCAGTGACCCAGTGACCCGCAGTCCCAGCACCAATCCGGAACTGGGCTTGGCCCAAAAACCAGACGGGAAGGGGGAAGAGAAGTAAAAAGCCACGCACTTCTAACATCCACCAGCAGAGCACGGGAGGGCAAAACTGAAGCCTCCAGAGAGGCTGCACCTCCCTGCCTCGCGCAGGGCCCACCAGGATCGAAACCCGGCACCCTCCCCCCCCAGCCTGCCAGGGGCGATCCTGAGCACC
Source organism: Sorex araneus (assembly GCF_027595985.1). NCBI lineage: Eukaryota > Metazoa > Chordata > Mammalia > Eulipotyphla > Soricidae > Sorex > Sorex araneus. The sequence continues at coordinate 237,420,018 of NC_073304.1, read as the reverse complement.
ACCAGGTGCGGCCCAAAAACAAACTAGAAAAAAAAGCTATGTGTGTGTGTGTGTGTGTGTGTGTGTGTGTGTGTGTGTGTGTGTATGTGTGTGTGTATGTGTGTATATATATATGTGTGTGTGTATATATGTATGCACCGTAGCACTGTCCCGTTGTTCATTGATTTGCTCAAGTGGGCACCAGTAATGTCTCCATTGTGAGACTTGTTGTTACTGCTTTTGGCATACTGAATATGCCATGGGTAGCTTGCCAGGCTCTGCTGTGCAGTGGGATAATCTCAGTAACTTGCTGGCCTCTCCGAGAGGGACAGAGGACCCAAACCCGGGTCAGCCCCGTGCAAGGCAAACGCCCTACCCGCTGTGCTATTGCTATATATATATATATAATATATATCATGAAATTGTACCTTTCGAAACAAGTTAATATAATTGATTCTTTGTCACAACACGTGAAACGAGCCCCAGGGCAATCCGCCTGCCTTGGACGTGTGATCCCGACACTGGTCCAAAAATAAAAAGCAAAACTTGGGTTGGAGAGACAGCCCAGCAAGGACGGGGGGGCCTTGCCCCAGCAGGCCGGGCTGGATCCCTGGCACCCCAGACGGCCCCATGCCTCAGCAGTGGTGACCCCAGAGCGCAGAGCCAAGAAGTCAGTCCTGAGCTTTGTGGGGTGTGGCCCAAAGCAAGTCGAGGAACAAACCAAATCAAAGCATCCTGTTGGTCTCACTCCCCACGCAGTAAGGCCAGGCAGAGAAGGACCCCGGGCAGCGCCAGCCAAGGAAACCCTCCCCCGGATACCGCCAGGGACAGCCTGCCCAGGCTGGTCACTCTCACCACTGCCCCAGCCCCCCACTGCGGGCACTGCAGAGACCTCCACTCCGAGCTGCCAACCAAGGAAGCTGCCGTAGGGCTCCAGCAGGAAGCAGCAGACCCCAGGGCCGGGGCGCAGCCCACAGTCCCCCGAGCACTGCGCTAGGAGCAGAAACTGAGTGAAGCAAGGCCAACAATTGTCGAAGCCATTAATTACAGGGACGGGGCGGGGGGCTCCCAGTGCACGGCGCAGAGGGGAAGCAGCCTCAGTGTCCATCTGCGGGGTGGGGAGGAGCGCTAGCTCCCAGGCCGCTGAGTCTGCAAGGGCCAACCCTGGAACGGGACAACGGGAAGGGAGGGTGCGAGGAGGGGGGAGGCCCAGGCCCAGGCCCAGACGGAGGGGCGGGCGGCCGTCACCCCATCGCGGGCACGGAAGGCAAAGGCCCGAGCCACGAGGCTCACCGGGGGGCCGGCAGCCCGTGGCCGAGGCACCAGCACACCAAGCCCCCTGGAAAGAACGAGGGGCCTGGGAGGCAGCGCCAGGGAGCCACGGCCGTCCACCAGGCGCCCGCACACCCACGGGCCCTCCGCAAAGGAACAGTCAGGAGGCACACGCGAGGAGGGGAGCGGGCGCCCGTTCTCACTGCTCGGCTGTTCGGGTTTCAACGTACCGGGAACGAGATTCTTCTACTTGTTTTTTTAAGACAGAAAAAGGAAATCAAAGAGGCAAGGAGCCGGGTTCGCGGCTGTGTCCCTGTCCTTGGAAGGTCTCCTAGGGAACCAGCCGTCACCGGCCACCCGGCGGAGGAGTAAGTGTAAGCGGAACGCGCGGGCCTGACCTCAGCGGACGGGAGCAGGCGCGTCACTCCTTCCGGAGACGACTCCTCTGGGCTGACGTCAAGTCCCCGGGCTGGGGGAGGACGGCCCAGCGGGCTGCGGGTGTGACCCCCAAGCCCAACCAAACACAGAGGTAACCGAGCCGACCCCTCCCAGCAAAGGCTGCTGAGCCCCGCGGGGAACGAGTCCCCCGGCCCCCGAGGCTGCGGGAGGCGGCCAGGGCCGGGCCAGCGCGGGGTCAGCGAGCCGGAAGGGCGAGGGGCAGAGTTCCAGGAGAAAGTGAGAGGCGGGAGGGGCGGAGGGGAGCAGGAGGGAGGCCGGGGGAAGGGAGCCGGCAGCCCGAGGAATGCTCTGGAAGCAGGCGCCCGCCCCGGAAAGGGTCGGAGCCTGCCAGCACTGCTCCGACTCTCTCCCCTCTCCCTCAGACACACCGATTTGGGGGCGCTGGGCCCCACCAGAGTGCTCGGGGCTTCCGCTGGCTGGAAGGCACGGTCTTCCCCTGTCCTCTTTCTCCGGCCCAGCACGAGTCACTCACCGGGGTCATTCCACAGCGGGGCTCAACTCCACTGCCCAACAGCCGGACAGGACAGCAGGGAGGATGCTGCCCTGCCCGGGCCAGCCCAGAGCAAGCCCGGCACCATGTAGGGTCCCCCCACCCCGAGCACAGCGCCAGGAGCAGTCCGAGACCACTGGGGCTGGCCTACAGCCAAAAACACACAGGAAAGAAAGATTAAAAAAAAAACCAGGGGGGCGAGGGGCGGGAGGCGCCATGTCCGGCCGCGAAGGTGGCAAGAAGAAGCCCCTGAAGCAGCCCAAGAAACAGGCCAAGGAAATGGACGAGGAAGATAAGGCATTCAAGCAGAAACAGAAGGAAGAGCAGAAGAAACTCGAGGAACTAAAAGCCAAGGCCGCGGGGAAGGGCCCCCTGGCCACTGGTGGAATTAAGAAGTCTGGCAAAAAGTAAGCTGTTTCTTGTGCTGGAGATAATGGTGATCTTTAATTCTATTACTGGTTAAACATCTGGATTCCCTGTGTAACCTCGGTTGCCAGCAGTACCTAGAATGAAGTGTTTTGGAACCTGTTGTATACTTAAGAATAAACTTTTGTAAAAAAATTTAAAAAAAGAAGAAGAGAAAGAATTCATAAGGTTTCTCATTCTCTGGTTCTCAGCTGTTTTTACTGTAGCAGTGAAGTCAGTAAACCTAGCCCAGACCCTGCCAAAGTGTACTTTCCTCAAGTGTTTGGTCCATCCCTTATTCTGTACCATCTGAAATTAAACCAGCTAATTTGAAAAAAAAAAAACAACAACAGGGGGGCTGGAGTGATAGCACAGCGGGTAGGGCGTTTGCCTTGCATGCCACTGGTTCGATTCCCAGCATCCCATATGGTCCCCTGAGCACTGCCAGGAGTAATTCCTGAGTGCAGAGCCAGGAGTAACCCCTGTTCATCGCTGGGTGTGACCCAAAAAAAAAAAAAAAAAAACCAGGGGAGCTGGCATGATAGCACAGCGGGGAGGGCGTTTGCTTTGCACGCAGCCGACCCGGGTTCGAATCCCAGCATCCCATATGGTCCCCCGAGCACCGCCAGGAGTAATTCCTGAGTGCATGAGCCAGGAGTGACCCCTGTGCATTGCCAGGTATGACCCAAAAAAGCAAAAAAAAAAAAAAAATCAGGGCTGAGTACAATGGGGACGGCATTTATCTTGATGCAGCTGACCTGGGTTCAATTCCCAGCATCCCATAGGGTCCTCTGAGCACCGCCAGGAGTAATTCCTGAGTGCAGAGCCGGGAGTAACCCCTGAGCATCGCCGGGTGTGACCCAAAAAGCAAAAAAAACATCAACCTTTGGGGCCGGAGTGATAGTACAGCGGGTAGGGATTTGCCTTGCATGCGGCTGACCGGGAGTCTAATCCCCAGCGCCCCACTCCAGCACTGCCAGGAGTAATTCCTGAGCACAGAGCCAGGAGTACCCCTGAGTGCCACTGGGTGTGACCCAAAAGGCAAAAAAAAAAAAAAAATCAACCTTTACCATCTCAAAAGAGAATGAGTTTGATGCCAAAGCCACAGTGGATGGACTGTCCCAAGGGACTCGGGATCTGCACCCCGAGAGACCCACACACCAGCACCCCCCGCGTGGGGGCATGTGCCCTGACGAGCATCCACACCTCGCACCCGCCCCACGGTGGGCCGAGCCAGTCTGAGGCAACCAGAGTGGCTCAGGATTTGAATTTCAACGTCTTTAAATCCATGCATAAAATTAGCACGGCAAGAACAGCAGCCAACCCGGGCTCCATCCCCAGAACCGCGCATGTGCCCCCAAGTCCCACCAGGAGGGACCCTGAGCACCGCCGGCTGTGGCTCAAGACAGAAACAGAAAAGGAGAGAAGCAAATAAGGAAGTGGAGCACTAGGCGGCAAACTCCGGCTCCTTAAGTCCAGTATCTGCGGACGAGACCAAAGAATCGGGGCCCCTCCAGCTCTGTGACCACTCCCGAAACTTAGAAAACAAGGGCGCCGGCCCAGAGCCTGCCCCGCCCCCGCCCGCGGTCACCACGACCCCCCAGCAATGCTCAGACTCTGGACGAATAACCTGACCCGTGGGCCGGGGAAGGGCCAGTCACCGTCCCGAGAACACTGTTCTCGAAGTGGACAGCATCACCCTGGCGCTGTGGGCGGGGTTCGACGGGCACTTGAATAATCCAGGAGGGGCCGAACAACAGTGCAGTGGGGAGGGCACGGGCCTCGCGGGCAGCTGGCCGGCATTTGCTCCCAGCACCCCCAGGGTCCCCCCGAGGTCCCCAGTGGAGTGACCTCTGAGAGCAGAGTCAGCCCTGCACACCACTGGGTGCGACCCAGAAACGAAACAAAACAACAACCAAATGCTTGGTAACCTGGGGTAAGAGGAGGGGGCGAATTTCTTCAGTTCACCTAGAGAAGGTGTTTTTCGGGGGCTCTGGGTGGCCTCCAGTAAGGGGCGGTGCCTGGAGTCTCTGCCCAGAAGTCACGTTGGGTCAGGAAGTGTGACAGCACTTGGTCACTCAGAAACGGAAGGAGAGTACGACATGCCACGAAGCTGGACGGCGGCCAGCAGGGTCTGAACAGCTGAGCTGGAGCCGTGGGGCGGGGGGGGGGGGCCGGAACAGCTGCTGCGGCGCGGAGCTGCCAAGGTCGTGCTCCCAGTGTTCCCGGATGTCCGTGCCCTGCCTGCAGCCCAGGGCACTAGCCCGACTGGGTCTCTGCTCCAGGCACATGCCGAGTGCTGAGCCGGCCACCGAGGACTGCGTGGTGCTGGCGTCTAACTCAAGCCGGCGTGTACCACCAGTGGCCCACACTGGGATGGGGCTGAACTGGCCCCACCGCAGCAACAGGGTAAGGGCAAGATGTCCCTTAAAAACAGCTACAGGCGGGCCAAGGCGAGAGGACAGCGGGGAGGGCACTTGCCTGGCACACGGCCAACCTGGGTTTGCTCCCTGGAACCCCTCCTAGTCCCCCACACGAGTGACCCCTGAGCACAGAGCCAGGAGTAAGCCCTCAGTACAGCTGGGAGTGGCTCAGAAAAAAAAATCCGAAAATCAGCTCCATCCCACACCTGCGGCACAGGCCCTGGGAACCCCCCCAGGGCGGGAGCGAAAGGTGGGGCCTCTTTGGGGCAGGGGTCGTGCTGTCAGAACGGACCCAACTGTAGGGCAACACAGATCACTCTGGGTCTGTTCCAGCCCAGCCGAACACAGAAAAAACACCCACGAGCTCAGCGTGGCTCGCCCATGACACCGGGCCAGGGCAATCTCGGCCCTAAGGCGAGGCCCAGGCACCCAAAGGTGCAGACACGGGCGTTTCTACGCGCAAGCCCAACCCAAGGGGGAACCTGGTCCCGGGGCAACGTGGGCGGGCCGAGGGGCCCTGCCCTGACCTTTCCCGGGAGCCAGGGGTCTCTTCTCAAGTCTCAGGAAAGGAGCGAGAGCCCGGGTCACACGACGGGCTGGGGAAAGTGTGTCCGGCACCCCAGGAAACGTTTAGTTCAGACAAAGCCCTGGGCTGCGTATCGGGTGGGACTCGGACTAGCCGGCCCCGTCACGGAAGGGACACGGTCAGCTCAGCCCTCGGAAGGACACGGCAGAAGGAGCGCCCCGAGGGTCTGCGGCGGGGAAGGAAGCTGCCCACGGCTTTTGGGACAGACACAGGCTCCCGTGCGCGCAGGTGGAGGAGCTACGCGGTCAGGCACTGCCCCAAGGTCCATTTCTCGAAAACAAGACTGAGATTTGCGGCTTAAGCACTACACAGACTCAACGGGTTCCATCAGCGCGGCCAGGGCCAGGGAAAGTGGAGTCAAGCAGACAAAGTGACAGGCGCCACCGTGTCCAGATCCTTCCAAAGACACCCAGCAGAGAGGAAGTGAAACACCAAGTACTTACGGCCATAATTAACTCGAAGGGATGTTTGTACACCCTCACGGGGGACTGGTATTTCTGCACCATGATTGCGATAGGTCAGCAAGCCTCACACCTGCAAACACAAGCACGACCAGCAGCCTTGAGTACTGGGGACGGGGAACCGAGTGTGGGTATCATTGGGCTGGGGGCTCCACCCCCACCCTGCGCATCCCATAGGGTCCCCTGAGCATCTCCAGGACTGATCCCTGAGCACAGAGCCAGGAGTCAGCCCCGAGCAGCACCAGATGTGGCCCCAAAAACACACACACAAAAAGAAAGAGGGCACCCAGGGGAGGGAGGGAGGCGGGCCTGGGGGGCCTGGAGGGCCTGGGGGACACTCTCCAGGGACGCCAGTGGGTCCCCGTAAGGGCCGGGAAACGTTGGGTTCCGGGATCGGAGTCAATCGCGCTCCCAGCCTCCCCGGAAGCCCAATCACAGCAGTGGCCCTTTAAGACCAGCCGAGGGACACGCAAAATGAAAGTGTGTGGGGGAACTCCGGGGGTCAGCTCGCGCTGGAACGCGGGGGGGCGCCTACCTGCGGGGCCCGCGATGCGCATGAAGGTGGCGGGGCGCGGGGTCTCCTCGGGGACGCCGGAGTCGGCTGCGGAGGGAAAAACAAAGTTGGGCGCGGGCGGAGCGCGGCGCGGGCGGGCCCGGCGCCCCCCGCGGCCCCCGCGGCCCGCGCCCCCCGGGCCCCGCGCGCGCGTTCCACGGCCGCCCCCGGGGCCGGCGCGCCGGGGCCCCCCATGGCCGGCGCCGGGGCGGGCCCGGGCGGGCCGCGGGGGGCGCGGGGGGCGCGGGGCCGGGCCCGCCGCCGCCGCCGCCGCCTCTGTTGCACGACAGTCGCCGCCGCCGCACCCACCTCCGTCAGAAGGGCCGGGCCCGGCGCTCGGGGCGGCGGGGGGCGCGCATGCCGGCGGCTTCCAGGCCGTGGCCGTCCCTGTGCCCGCGGCCGCCGCTCCACGGCCGCTGCCAGCGAGTGGGCGGGAGGGGCCCGGGGGCGGGGCCGCGCGGTTGCTACGGGCGACGGGGCGGGGCCGCGCGACGCGCGTGCGCAAAGCCCCGAGGCCGCGGGGGCGGGCGCGGGGGCCGTTGCTAGGGAGAGGGGAAGGCGGGGTCGTCCCCCCCAACTCCCCCGGGCCGCGCCCGAGCTGCGCCTGCGCCGACTCGCGGGCGTGGGAGGAGCTCGGGGCGGGCGCGCGGATTGGCCCGGCCGTGCTCCTGACTCCGCCCCGCTCGCGTCACGAGAGCGAGGCTCCACCCAGGCGCACCCCCCTCCCCCCGCCCCGGAGGCGGGCGAAGGCGCTCGGCGGCCCCGCCTGGGCCCTCGGAGGGCCAGGGGCGTCTCGCGGCTCTGCAGCCGCCCGGGCGGGCTGGAGGCCCCCCTCCCGCTTCCTCATTTCTAGTTGCCAGCTCAGAAGCTGCGGGCTCCCCGTCTGCAGTGCCCCGTCCGCATTCCCGCCGAGTAATGCTGATGAGGCAAGGGCCGGGCTGGGCGGCGGCTGGGTGGCACCCAGCTGCTTCCTGTCAACACGCCTGTCCCTGTCCGGGAGGCCGGCCGGACCTCGCGGGGCCACTCCAGCCCGGGCGCCCCTGGGCCTCCGCGCACGTGCACGCACGCGGGGCAGCCGCCCTTAGCACCCACAGGCCGGCCTGTCCCCAGGAGGCCCCGCGGTGCCCGTGGTGCGACGCAGTCCCAGGCACAGAACATCCAGGGCCTGATGGGGAGTTTCCTTCAGGGCCAGTTTACCAGCTGCGCGCGCGCGCGCGCACACACACACACACACACACACACACGCGCGCGCGCACACACACACACACACACACACGCCTTACTCATCACACCTCGTTTTCGCGGCTCTGAGCACCGCTTTCCGCACTGCCCACTCGGGTCAGGCTGAGCTGTCTCTCCGTAGAGGCCACGTCACCTTCCCCAAAGTCCCCGAGGTGCCCGTGGTGCGACGCCGTCCCAGGCACAGAACATCCAGGGCCTGATGGGGAGTTTCCTTCACCGCGCGCGCACACACACACACACACGCCTTACTCATCACATCTCGTTTTCGCGGCTCTGAGCTCTGCTTTCCACACTGCCCACTCGGGTCAGGCTGAGCTGTCTCTCCCTAGGGGCCACGTCACCTTCCCCAAAGCGACTCTGAGCCGAAGGCCGCGCCACGGAAACCCCCTGCGCAGGGCACAGGCGAAGTGGCCCTGCCGCTGGCCCTGCGGGGCCGGTGGGAGCATCACCTGCTTCCGGAAGGAGGACGCCGCGGACAGGGCCTTGCTCAAGAGACCAGGCGACCGCTGGCCAGCAGAGACCGTGGGAAATACCGTGTGGCAATGTTTTCTTGTTTTTGTCCTTTGGGTCACACCCCGATGTGCTCGGGGCTCACCGGGCTAAGTCCTGGCGGTGCTCGGGGGACTACATGTGACGCGGGCCCCTTGCACGGCAAGCACCCAGCCTGCCCCTGTACTGGCGCTCAGCAATTTTTTTTTAATGTTTTTTTGTTAAGTGTGTTTCATGGGGCAGGGGTTCGAGTCCCCGCCAGACTCTGGAGAGGCACACACAGTAGTACACGGCGACACCCCCCGCCCGTTATCTGCCCTTCTGCACACAGAGCAGTTCCATGGAGGAACTGTGAGAGAGGAATCCCAGGGCAAGTATCTCAGGATCCGGTTTGTCTGTAACCTGGGGTAAGACAGAGGGAAAGCACACAGGCACTCACCCCCTGCTCCCATCACCCGGAGCACTGCTCTGGGAGCACTAGAATGCAGGAGGGCCAGAAAGTGGTCATGTACCAAGCCAACATCATTATAAGCTCCGTTGCCAAGACTCAAGGTGGATTTCAGTGACATCAATGATGCTATCAAACTTTCATTTCTTTATTTTTGGCTTTTGGGGTCAGACCTGGCTTAGGGGTTACTCCTGGCTCTGTAGTCAGGAATTTCTGGCAGTGCTCAGGGAACCATATGGGGTGCCGGGGATCGAACCCGGGTCAGCCACACACAAAGCAAATGCCCTCCCTGCTGTGCTGTCTCAGGCCCACTGTCAAACTTTTATTTTATTTTATTAAAAAAATTTTTTTTTGCTTTTTGAGTCACACCCGGCATTGCACAGGGGTTCCTCCTGGCTCTGCACTCAGGAATTACTCCTGGCGGTGCTCAGGGGACCATATGGGATGCTGGGAATTGAACCTGGGTCAGCCGAGTGCAAGGCAAATGCCCTCTCCGCTGTGCTATCGCTCCAGCCCCTGTCAAACTTTTAAATGCAAGCTGAGGGCAGTGGAGGCAGCTTGGGAGGGTGGCATGTGCCTTGTTATGTGAGGCCCCGCGTTCCATCCCTGCACTGCGGGGCAGGGAAAAACACCAAGTAAATAAAAATGCACCGTGAAAGCATGTTTGCAGAGTTGTGAAATAAACGGAGGAGGGAATAATGTGCTAACGGCTAAAAAAGAGACTTAGAGGAAATGGGAAGGGAGCCAGGGCTGGGGTGCCAGTGGAGGTGGGGCGGGAGTGTGTGTGTGTGTGTGTGTGTGTGTGTGTGTGTGTGTGTGTGTGTGTGTGCCGAGCGTGCGCATGCATGCATTTCTCCAAGCACCACGGAGGGTGACCCCTGAGTAGAACAGGAATAAGCCCAAATGGGTATGCCCCGAAAATCACATGCAAAGCTGCCATCCGAGCCCTGGAAATCCTGGGTTGGCTTGGCGTGGTCTGGGCAACCCTCTCTCCAGCCCTGCTGATCTGTTCACTCATTTTTTCCATCAACCTTGTGTGCAAACCCGGCCAGTGCCTGGTTTATCCAGACCCGTCCCAGGCACAGGAGCACGTGGACACGGGCGTCAAAGCAAGGGACGTCGAGGCAATGGGTCCACGGCAACTGACAACACAGGGACCTGAGAAGTCCTGAAGCCCCTTGACCCCCCCAGCCTGTCCGTCCCCCTCCTTCCTCAGGGGCGCACACGCAGGCATTCTGGGAGATCAAGCCCCGGCCTGTATCCCTGCCGCTACACTCTCTCCAGAGCCCCAACACAGCTTCCAGAATTTTTCTCTTGCGAATAAAACTTTCTTTTTCATTCCATGTTGATGGACTTGGTTAGAAACAAACCTCACAGCACTGACCAGCTCAGACTAGATACGGCCCGGTGGAGGAATACAAGGCTGGGAGTTCGCTCTGCCGGGAGGGATGTGCTCGGTTATATCACACGGTCACTGAGCACTGCCAGTACCAAGTTCCAAGCACAAAGCTTGGAATAGCCCCGGAGCACTGCTGGGTGTGACCCCAACATTCAAAACTAAGGAGTCGGAAGGCCAGAGAGATGGTACAGTGGGTAGAGCACTTGCCTTGCGTAAGACTGACCAAAGTTTAACCCCCGCCACCACGTATGGTCCCCTGAGCACTGCTAGGAGTGATCCCTGAGTGCAGAGCCAGGAGTAAGCCCTGAGCACCACCAGCCTGTCTCAAAAAAGCTAAACAACAACAACAAAATAGCGGTAAGGAGAGGCCCAGAGCGAACGTCCAGTGAGTCAGGCACTTGCCTTGCGGGCGGCTGAGCCAAATCCAAATCCAGGCGACCCACCTGGTCCCCAGAGCCCCTGGAGACAGAGCCATAAGGAAACCCTGAGCACCGTCCTGGGTGGCCCAAACCCAAAAATACATAAAAATAAAACAATAGGGGCTGGAGGATAGCACAGCGGGGAGGGCGTTTGCCTTGCACGTGGCCGACCTGGGTTTGATTCCCGGCATCCCATAGCGTCCCCCGAGCACCGCCAGGAGTGATTCCTGAGTGCCTGAGCCAGAAGTAGCCCCTGTGCATCGCCGGGTGTGACCCAAAAAGAAAAAAATAAATTAAAAATAATAATAATAATAATAATAATAATGAGCTGGAGAGGTAGCACTGACCACAGCTCCGTCCCCAGAGAGTTCCTGAGCCAGGAGTGATCCCAGAGCTGGGAGGAAGCCCTGAGCACTGTGGGGTGTGGTCCAAAAACAAGCCCAAAGTTGTTTTCTCTTTTGTGTGTGTGTGTGCGGGCGGGTGGGGCTCGGCAGCAGAGAGCAGGAAAGAAAGGGGAGTTTGAGCAAACACTTTGTGAAAGCTCGCCTCTCCGCCTTCCTCCCCCACCAGCCAGGCCTCCCACAGCTCTGCCTCCAGAATGTTCTGTACTCCGCGATTATTCTGATGCCGCCTGCCCCAGCACCAGCCTCTATTTCTGGCGATGGCACCCTCCCACCTGAGCCCGCCCCAGGCGCAGCAGGCTGGCACGCGTGCCAGGAGCCCGGCTGCGGGACCCCAGCTCCCGTGGGGGCACCTCCTGCCCACGGTGGCGGGAGCCCCAGGGCCGGGGAAGGCCGAGAGGGTGTGGAGACGGTCCTGGCACGCAGCCTGGCACAGCTGGCGGCAGAGATGCCCAGGGCGCGGTTGCGGCTGAGCCGTTACCGCGCTCGCGCGCGGCCAGGACTGACCCACCCACACCGGCCACGCCGTCACAGAGCTGCCCAAGCTAAGCCTGACCACCACTCCCCACCCCACGCCACCGCCTGCCCCCAAAGCACCCAATGGCTCGGTGCTCAGGGATCACTCCTGGAAGGGCTTGGGGACCCTTTGGGGTACTGGGGATGGAACCCAGGCCTGCCACATGCGAGGTGGACCTTGGAACTGCATCGTGGGGGGCTGGAGCGATAGCACAGCGAGCGAGTAGGGCGTTTGCCTTGCACGCGGCCGACCCGGGTTCGAATCCCAGCATCCCATATGGTCCCCTGAGCACCGCCAGGGGGTAATTCCTGAGTGCAGAGCCAGGAGTAACCCCTGTGCATCGCCAGGTGTGACCCAAAAAAGCAAAAAAAAAAAAAAGAACTGCATCGTGGGGAGAGGCGTCTGTGAGCACCCAGGCCCGCACTGCATCGGCCGCACGCAGGTTCCAGCGAGCCGGGCACCGTCCGCTCAGCAGACAAACCAGCACGTCTGACCGTCCCTTCCCGCATGTCTGTGTAGGGGAGGGCGTTGGCCTGGCACGCAGCCGACCTGGGTTCACCCGGGCATCCCCTAGGGTCCCCGAGCACCGCCTGGAGTGATCCCTGAGTGCAGAGCCAGGAGTGACCCCTGAGCATCGCCGGGTTGACCCCCAAAATAAACAACAAGGCGCATCAGCAGCAGAGAACCTCGGTAACTTTCAGCCTCTGGTCTTGGTTGCTTAACTGATTAAAGAAAGATACAGGGGGTGCTGGAGAGATAGCATAGAGGGTAGGGCATTTGCCTTGCACGCAGCCGACCCGGGTTCTAATCCCAGCATCCCATATGGTCCCCTGAGCACCGCCAGGGGTAATTCCTGAGTGAAGAGCCAGGAGTAACCCCTGTGCATCGCCGGATGTGACCCAAAAACCAAAAAAAAAAAAAGAAAAAAGAAAGATACAGGGGTTGGAGAGGAAGAACAGGGGTGAGGTGCCTGCCTTGCACGCAGCCTACTTTGTTAAATATCTGACATCCTCGATGGCCCCCTGACCACTGCCAGGGGTCACTCTTGAGCACAGGGCCAGGAGTAACCCCTGAGCATGATCTGATGTGGACCAACCCCAAACAAACGAAAAGAAAGAAAGAACCACAGAAATGAGGACCGGGCAAGGAATTCTCGGGAGACGGGGGGAGTGGACAGCAGGCGGGCCAGACACTGGTCTGCTTGTGGCCAGCTGGGCTCAATCCCCAGCACCCCAGAGAGGTCGGGAGTGTTCCCTGAGCACAGCCACTTGCGCCAACCCTCCACTCCCCCAAAAGAATTAGACTGAGGGGCCCGCAAGCTCACACGGCAGCTTACAGGCAGGCCTGGCCTGAGTCCCACCCTGGTTCTATCCCTGTCACCGCCTGGTGGCCTGAGCAATGTCAGGGTGGCCCTGGGGGGCCCCCCAGCACCGAGGTGGCTGGTCACCCTTAACACCACACCCTCTCACTAAGCCACTGGCTTGGCTGACTGAATCACCAGGACAGGCCCCAGGCCCCTGAGCACGGCTTCGGAACAGCCCCAGAAAAACAGATTCAAGGGAAAAGGCAAGAGAGAAACCTCTCCCCTGTGCCCATTTCTCTAACTATCTCCACTTCCTTCCACCCTCCTTCGGGGCTGGGGACAGCTCTGCAGCCCAACTCCCCAGCTGCAAGCACGAGGCCATGAGTTTGGTCCCAGTGTCACCCACGTGTGACCAGGGAGTCCCTGCAGCTTGCGCCCCCCCTCCCCTGGCCTCCAAAGCGTGTGTGACCTCCGGCCCACTGCCAGGGTTGTGCACGCACCAGCTCAGGTGTGTGAGCACACGGCCCGGCAGGTGTGCAGCCCCTGCCACGCAGCAGCGAGGGTCAGCCCCAAACTGGACCGTGTCCCTGGTCCCCCGTGTGAGGGCTTCCCCACGCCCCACTGGCCACCCACCCGCTCCCTATGGTGACGTTCAGTCGAGGGTGCTGTTCCCACTCGATTATTCCAGGAGCCACTCGGGAGGGCCCGGCCGGGAGCACTGTCCCTGGCTCCACCCCAGGCACCGAAACTGTGAAGAATGTGTGTGTCAAGCTGAAACAACTGCCACCATGGGCCACAAGGAAATACTGAATTTTTTGGAGGGAGGGACACACCGGTGATGCTCAGGGTTACTCCTGGTGGTGTTCAGGGGACCATATGGGATGCCAGGGATCGAACCCGGGTCGGGCACAAGCAAGGCATGTACACCCACTATACTAACTGTCCAGCCCTGGTCTACATTTTTTTGTTTGTTTGGTTTTGTTTTCTTGTTTTTGGGTTTTTTTTGGGTTTTTTTTTTCCTTTTGGTCACACCCAGTGATACTCAGGGCTTCCTCCTGGCTCTGCACTCAGGAATTACCCCTGGTGGTGCTTGGGGGACCATATGGGATGCTGGGAATCGAACCTGGGCCGGCCGCGTGCAAGGCAAATGCCTTCCCCGCTGTGCTGTCGCTCCAGCCCTCTGGTCCACCTTCTAAGAAGGGTGGGACTGCGGGCCATCTAATGACCCTGGTCCCAGACCCCAGGAGAGATGGACGGACAGGAATGTTTCCCGCTGGGAGCAGTGGCCAGTCAGTCATGTGCTGCCTGGTCTACAGATGATGCTGTAAATCTCCAGACGGCCCCTGCAGGGGGGAGATTCCCCAGAGCTGTTCTGAAGGACTCTGGGCAGGGGCCCGAGCGATAGCACAGCCTCACGCGCCTGACCCTGGTCCGCCTGCTCACCCCAGCATCCCTCATGCTTCCCCCAAGCATCAGCAGGAGAAAACCCTGAGCACCGTCGGGTGTGACCTAAAAAAACAAAACAATAAAGGAATCCGGGAGCTGGAGCGATAGCACAGCGGGGAGGGCGTTCACCTTGGGCGCAGCCGACCCGGGTTCGACTCCCAGCTTCCCATAGGATCCCCTGAGCACCACCAGGAGTAATTCCTGAGTGCTTGAGCCAGGAGTAAACTCTGTGTATTGTCGGGTGTGACCGAAAACAAAGCAAGAAGAAAATAAATAAAGTAAAGTTAAAAAAATAAATAAATACAGGAATCCGGGGAAAGTGCACGGCCCCAGGAAACCGTGACTGGCTCCGGAGTCCGCGGCGGCTCTCCCCGGGCCGGGCCGTGTTCCGGGGAACAAGCGTCTGCTGGAGCTCTGCCAAGGGCCAACGCCGTCCCGAACTGGGTCAGCCCAGGCAACGGGCTTTTGCTGAGCCGGGGAGCTCCGGGTGGAACCAGGTGACGAATCACCCCTGGACTGCCGGGTGAGGCCTGTCACCTCCTGTCACCTCGGCTCCATCCCGGCACCAAGGTCTCTGCGCCGCCCTTGCCAAGGGTCAGGTCGGGGCCCCAGGAAGCAGTTCTTGCACCTGTCCTGGGCGAGTCCGGGAGAAGCGTGCTGAGGTTGGGTTTCTCCGGGTAAGGCGACACCCGCAATCAGGAGGCCCGACTGCAGGCAGAAGGTGCCAGAAGGTTCTAAACCTCCAGGGAGGCCTCAGGTTGCGGTGGGGAGGGGCCACGGCCAGCTGCGCTTCTGTCCTTGTCCATCACCGGCAGCCAGGGCCGCCCTCTGCGGGGACACGCACTCGTGGGGTCGTGCAGGTCATGATTGCATGGGGGAGGGCTGGCGGGGATGCACCTGGCAGGGCTCAGGGCATGTGTGGTGCCGGGATCACACCCGGGGCTCCGCACGCCAGACACGGACCCCAGCCCCTCGCGCCACTTCCCTTGCCCTGGACTTGATGCTTTCAGGAAAACGCTAGAAAGGCAGGGAGTGTGCTTTGCACACGGGAGGCCCTGGGTTCCGTCCCTGGCACCGTGCGGTCCCTCAGGCACTGAGCTGGGAGGAGCCCAGGAGCACTGCCAGATGTGATCTGCAGATAGGAGATGCTCACACACTGCGGTTCAGAGGCCGGGACGCAGGGGTCTGAGGGAGCAGCTGGGGCAGGACACCGGCCAGTCCCCAGAGAACACCTTGTCCTGCCGTCTGTCCCCAGCCCGGGCCAGCCCCGGCACCCAGCCTCAGCACCCGTCTGAGCCCCGGGCTGGAGGTGCTTGGGCAGGATCAAGGTCATACCCAAGGTCACGGCGAGGCTGTTGCTTCCAGCTCAGCAGGGGCCAGAGGCTGTAAGAACACGCCAGAAACATAAACCTGCGGTCGCCAGTCAAGTCTAATCTGCATCAGAGGGAGCCTGGGGCAAGGTGAGAGGGAGGGAGCTCCCCAGCCGCCCCCACCGAGGGCAGAAAAGGCAGGGCAGGCTGAGGGGCAGCGCAGGCCGGCCCCTGGCTCCCCCTCCTGCAGGGCTGGGTGTTCTCTCCCCGCCCCCCTCCAGCTGGGAGCCTTTAGGGGGCCGAGTGCGAGCGCAGGTGACCCAGGACGGAGCCCACAGAGGAGCATTCATCACCTGCCCGCAGAGCCACTGGCGCCGGCCCCGCAGGAGCGACCTCCCTGCCGCTCACTCGCACCCGCGGGCCAGGACCCACAATGCTTCTCCTCGGCCAGGACCCACAATGCTGCTTCTCCTCGGCCAGGACCCACAATGCTGCTTCTCCTCGGCTTGCCAGAAACTGGGCGGGGGGGGAGGGGCAGAGCCGCACCCTGCGAGCCTGAGGTGCCCAGTTCCACCCCTGCCTGGCACCAAAACAAAAACCAGAGACGGGCAGGACGGGAGGAGGCTGGCACTGGCCCTGCCCGGGGCTGACCTGGGCTCCATCCTCAGCTCCCCACATGGGCCCCTGAGCCCACTGGGCGTGATCCCTGAGCACAGAGCCGGGAGTCAGCCCTGAGCACTGCAAAAACACAAAAGCAGAATCCAGAGAAGACACTTCCTGTCACCTGCTCAGAGCAGCAGGAACAGGCCCCAGGGGGCCCTGCCGGGACGGTGCCCCAGCCCCTTGGGAGGTGACGTCGGCCGACAGAGGCAGAGGAAGCTCGTGAGAGTCCCCAGCCAAGCCAGGCTCCCCTCGGCGGGCCCTGGGGGACGGGGGTGACTGGGGGCAGAGCTCGTCCTACCCTGCCCAGCACCCGGAGGAGGGAGGGGACAGCGGCTAAGTCCCTGCGTGCACCGCTGGACAATGGCCGGAAGGAAGGAGGCCGGCTCCTAATTACACCCTGCCGTGCAGAGCCTGACCTTCTCCCACGGGCTCCCGGGCGGGACTCGCAGCTGGCGGGGCTCCGTCCGGGTCACCTTCGGATTGGGCAGTGCCTGGGCTGGTGTTACATAACTGGTGTCCACTGTCACGCGGAGTGTGTGGGGCCCCAGGGCCGCGGCGGGGACTCGAGGCCCCTTCGTGAGTCACCTTCCTCCCCTTCTCCTTCCCTGGCAATTAAGGGGACAGCATCTGGCTGGCCTGAACCAGCCTCGGCTGGTCGGGGCCTGAGAGGGTTTGCCATTGAGGGGGGCACCCAGCAGTGCCCAGGGGTTACTCCTGGCAGACTCAGAAGACCTTCTGGGGTGCCAGGATAGAGCCTGGTCGGCTGTGTGCCAGGCAGGTGCCCTACCTAACCCCTCCCAGATTTTTTTTTGGGGGGTGCCCATACCCAGAGTGCTCAGGGCCTACTCCTGGCCCTGCACTCAGGAGTCACTCCTGACGGGACGCAGGGGAGCAGAGGGGATGCCGGGGATTGAACCCAGGCCAGCCCCGTGCAGAGCAAACGCCCTCCCCGCTGTGCCGTCGCTCCAGCCCTCCCTGAGGATTTCTAATGCTTCTCAGTCCCCCAGGGTCTGGCTCGGTGAGGGGCTTCCAGCCGGCCTCCAGGGGACGGGACACTCCTTGGAATTTCAGGAGGCCAGGAAGGGAGCGGCTGGGTCACACCTGGACTGACAGATCTCGCCACTGAACCGGCCTGCCTGGGCCCTGGCTTCTGCCGACCCTGGCCTCGGGGCGGGGCGTGGCCACACACGGGCACTGGTGAGGGCAGTGTCTCGGCGCCCAATCACGGACCGTTAGGGCAGATCCCCACTCACTGGGACCAGGCCCTGGGCCGCCCCTCCCTGAGCCGCCCCCGCCTGGGTCATTCCTGGGCCTGTGCTCAGGAGCGACCCCTGCTGGTGCTCGGGGGACCTGCGGCCGTGCTGGGGCTTGAGCGGGGCCAGGCCGCGGGATGGCTTCGTGCCGTTTTGCAACCCACCAGGCTGGTGTGGGTGTCAGGACTTTCTCTCACCAGTGTTTTGTTTCTTTGGAGGCCAAACCCGGCGGTGCTCAGGGGTCACTCCTGGTGGGCTGGGAGACCAGAGTCCGGAGACCGAGTCCGGGTGGGCTGTGTGCAAGGCCAACGCCCAACCCACTGCACGATCGTTCCAGCCCCCACGATGCCAGTTTTTAAGGTTTTCTTTCGCCCTGTGTGTGGGCCACGCTCAGAGCAGTGCCTAGGATTGCTCCCGGCTCTGTGCTCAGGGATCACTCCTGGCGGGGCTCCGAGAACCTCAGGTGGTGCCAGGGACGGAACCCAGGTCAGCCACGAGCAAGGCCAGCACCTTCCCTGCCACGGTATCTCTTCAGCTCCCTCTTTTTCTCTTCTCTCTGTTATTTGGAGCCAAGAATGAATGCGGGTTGGGGCGGAAGCAATAGTGTGGGGGTAGGTCCTTGCCTGGCATGTGGCTGACCTGGGTTCAATCCCCGGCATCCCATATGATCCACCCAAGCCCACCAGGAGTAATTTCTGAGTGCAGAGCCAGGAGTAACCCCTGAGTATCGCTGGATGTGACCCAAAAGCAAAAAACAAGCAAAGAATTGAACCCCGGCAAGACAAATACTCTCAGTGTTGCAGAGATGGTCCAGCAGGGCCTTTGCCTTGCACGCATCTGACCCACCTCTGATCCCCCGCACCCCATACGGTCCCCTGATCCTGCCAGGAGCAAGCCCTGAGCTCTGCTGGGTGTGCAGAAAAAAAACAAAAACAACCCCCCCCAAAAAAAAAAAACAAAACACCCAAGCGTTCCCGCGCTGAGCCGCTCCCCCAGCGCCTTCGTGCTCTTGTTAAGCAGGGCAGCTTTTACTGAATGAAACTGAATTGGAAAAATGCGGGAGGCGGGGAGGAGAGAGGAAGTACATGTTCCAGAGAACACAGGCTTCTCCGGAGGGGAGAGAGCAAGCAGTGAGCTAAGACGAGCAAGTCAGTCGAAGGGAGGACATCTGAATGGGAGCCAGAGCAAGGCCCTGGCGGACGACGCTGGCCCTGTGCCGCCAACCCAGGGCCAATCCCTGGCAGGAAAAAAAAGAGCAAACCCCCTTCATGTTTTTTCTTTCTTTCTTTGCTTTTTGGGTCACACCCGGTGATGCTCAGGGGTTACTCCTGGCTCTGCACTCAGGAATTACTCCTGGCGGTGCTCAGGGGACCCTATGGGATGCTGGGAATCGAATCCGGGTCAACCGCATGCAAGGCAAACGCCCTCTCATTGTACTATCACTCCAGCCCCCCTTCATGCTCTCCAATTATGTCAATTAATTTTTTGTAAATGAAATCACTGTGAGATATACAGGTGTACTTTTACTTTTATTTTATTTTATTTTATTTTATTATTTTTTTTTTTTTTTGCTTTTTGGGTCACACCCGGCGATGCACAGGGGTTACTCCTGGCTCTGCACTCAGGAATTACCCCTGGCCGTGCTCAGGGGACCATATGGGATGCTGGGATTTGAACCCGGGTCGGCCGCGTGCAAGGCAAACGCCCTACCCGCTGTGCTATCTCTCCAGCCCCTTACTTTTATTTTACTTGGGGGCCAACCCGGCCGTGCCCAGGGCTGACTCCTGGCTCTGAGCCCAGGGGTCACTCCCGGCGGGGCTCATGGGACCTTCAGGGGTGCCAGAGATCTAAACCTGGACCGGCTGAGTGCAGACAAAGGTCCTCCCTGCGGCCTTTGTCCCGGCCCAGCCCCGTCCTGCTCCTGAGCGCGCAGGGGACCCAGACAGGCCCAGCCCAGAGCCCTTGGCCCACGGCTGTTCCCGCTTGGCCCTGCCACGCGTGCTCAGACACTCGAGGGCATCGCCCACGGCCTCGCAGGGGCTGCTCTGGTCCTGCCCACTCAGGAACACGGATCTGGGAAGCAAGAGCCCACAGACAAACCCCCGGCCGCCACGTCCCAGGGGACTCAGGCCCAAGGGTCCCTTGAGCCAGGAGGCCCGGCTCCTCCCACTGGGAACAGGGTCCAACACTCCTCGGGAGTGTGGGGGTCCCTGGGGACAGCCCCCCGCCAGCACGCTCCTGACAGTGCCGCGTGGACCCGCCCTGCCGCCCCAACACAGAACACCGTGTCTGGGCTGGAGCCAACGGTCAGACGGGTGAAGGGGCAGGGTGAGAGGACAGCGGGGAGGGCTCGCCTAGGCCAGGCTGACCCGGGCTCAGGCCCCGGCGTCCCATGTGGTCCCCTGCAGACTGCCAGGAGTGACTCCTGGGCGCAGAGCCCAGAGCAACCCCTGAGCACTGTTGGGTGTGGCCCAGAAAAATCGAGCAAATAAACAAGAATGAGTAAGAAACAAGAAACAAGAAACAGCTCTGGGGTAGAACCCCAAATGTTCTGTGTTCCTGCAGATGCAACCCCCAGACAGGGGTTCCCACTTCCTCTCAAAAAGAAAAACATCCCGGGGCTGGAGCAATAGCACAGCGGGGAGGGCATTTGCCTTGCATGCAGCTGACCCGGGTTCGATTCCCAGCATCCCACAGGGTCCCCCAAGCACCGCCAGGAGTAGTTCCTGAGTGCAGAGACATGAGTCAGCCCTGAGCATCGCCGGGTGTGACCCAAAAAGCAAAAAAAAAAAGAAAAAGAAAACCATCCCTCTGTGTGGGCCAGAGATGGGACGGAGGAACAGCGCTTGCCTGGCCTGCGGCTGACTGGGTTCCATCCCCTGCATCTCAGACCGTCTCCCGAGACTCACTAGCAGTGACGCCTGAGTGCAGAGCCAGGACGAAGCCCTCACCACAACCTGGAGCGGCCAAAACAACTCCCCAAAGCAGAGGGGCTGGAAAGATAGTACAGCAGATAAGGTGCTTGCTGTGCTATCAAAGCAAAACACACACTCTCACACACACACACACACACACACACACACACACACTCACACACACACACACACACACACACTCACACACGAAAAGAAAAAGAAAATATGTTCAGAGAAGCTGACGCCCGCTGCCAGCGCCGGTCTCAAAGTCGGGCTGGCCCTGGTGCAAGGGCTTCATGACCAATTGACCCTATGGACACTTCCAGGCCGAGCACTGTCAGCCCCTGTGGCTGCCTGGGGGCGTCGGTTTCTCTGAGAATTCCCAGGAAACTGCTCAGTCTGCAGAAAAGGGGGCGCAGGTGTAGGAACACCCCCCTCCCACTCAGAAATTCATTCCTGGGCCTGAGAGCCAGTACGGGGTGACGCCCCCCCAAGTCTGCTCCTGATCACGGTCAGATGGGATCTCAACCCCCCAGAGAAGAACTCCATATGCATTTTTGTTTTCCTTTTTGTTTTGTTTTGGGTCACACCCGCCGATGCTCAGGAATCACTCCTGGCGGTGCTGGGGGACCCCTACGGGATGCTGGGGATCGAACCCAGGTTGGAGTTGTGCAAGACAAACGCCCTCCCCACTGTGCTATTGCTCCAGCCCCCACATTAATGTTGTTTTTGGGGGACCCCCGGCAGTGTTCAGGGCTGACTCCGGGCTCTGCGCTCGGGTGGGCTCAGGGACCCTCGGAGTGCTGGGGGTCAGGCCTGGGCGGGCCGCGGGCAGGAAGCCCCCTCCTGCAGGAGCTGGGCTCCGGCCTGCATGTCCCCCACTGCTGAGTCGTGGCCGCCCCACAGCGGCTTCTCCCTGCGTGTGGACTTTCCATGAACGGTGCCCACGGCAGCCTCGGCCCCGGCCGGCTCACGGGGGCGGGGTGGCCACCACGTGCCCAGGTCCGCCACCTCTGCGGCGACTGCCAGTGAGGGCGAGTTTTACGGCGGGGCAAAGTCAAGTCAGGCGCTGTCGGGTCCCCACGGCCAGCCCGCCAGAGGAAAGCCACGCGGCACCGTCCCACGGGCGCCCCGGGGCCTGTGGGGCCAGAGTCGCCGTCTCCAGCCGGGCACGGTTCCAACTGAGACCCTTCGAGGGAAGCTGCGGCCCCTGCTGACGTCACCGCCTTCTTAGCTCAGGCCCGGGCCACTTCCTGTCCCCGAGTGGGGCCACTTCCTATCCCCCGGACACCCTCGCAGGCGGCGGTCTGGTTCGGGGTCTGCTGGGAGCTTTGTGTTCCTGACCGGAACGCGTTTCCTGGAATGTCCCTCAGTGAAAACCAAGAAAACAAACCCACGCCCCGGTTCCCACTAACTCCCCGAAGCCAGTTCCCCGCTCCGGGTTCCAGCCATTGTGCTGTCGGCAGGAGAAGTGCTGCTGGCCGGGGAGGCCGGCGGAGTCCAAGGAAAACACGGCAAGAGGCTGCACCCGCCCCCGGTGACACCCGCCCCCGCCGGCCCGGGGCCTGAGCCGCCTCCGGTGTGGCCACTAAGGGCTGTGCCGGGCTAGCGGGAACCTTCCCTCCGCTAGAGCAATGAGCAGGGAAGCAGGGGTGGGGGGCACTGGCCCCCCACATGCCCACCTGGCCGCGCCCCCGGCACCCCAGACGGTCGCCCTAGACCTGCCAGTAGTGAGGCCCGAGTGCAGAGCCGGGGACAGGCGCTGAGCACGGCAGGTGTGATCCCCAAACAAAGCAGACACGACCACACAAAAGGTTATGTTGCGAATTACATACACACGCATATGACAGAGATAGCAGAGCGGGTGTTTGTCTCACAGGTCGGTTCGCCTCCTGGCATTCCGCGTGGTCCCCCGAGCACTGAATCAGGAGTAAGACCCAAACATAGTCTGATATGGTCCAAAACAAGCCAAAAAACCCAATTCAAGGGCTCAGAGCAATAGTACAGTGGGCAGGGTGCTCACCTCGTATGTGACTGACCTAGGCTCAGTCCCCGGTGACCCCTATGGTCCCCAGAGTCCGTCAGGAGTGGTCCCTGAGCAGAGCCTGAGTAAGACCTGAGCACTGGCCGGTGTGGCCCCCATGCCCAAAGACTCTACTTCAGGGCTGAGAGGGCGTGCAGGCGGGAGGGGGTGAGCCTTGCACACGGTCTGAAGCCTGGGACTCCCCAAAGGGTCCCCCGAACACTGCCAGGGCTCACCCCCCCCCCCCCCCCCGAGCACAGAACCGGGAACACTGCTGGGTATGGTCCCAAAACCAAAACGAAGACAGAAATCTGGTTCAACGTCCTCTACTTTCGTGTCATTAGAAGCGTCTTCTCCGGCTCCCCGCCCAGACGAGCACCGGAGCAGCCACACACGACACGGCTCCTCTGCTCCTTAAAGACTATGATCCTGGAGGGCTACTCATCCCCTGGGGCACCCAGCGGCCTCTTACAGAAATGCATCTAGACTGTCAACTGAGCTCCAACCCCAGGCCGCCCGGGGAGGGCAAAGGTTTTTCTCTCTCGGCCTTGTCTTTCGGTTTCTTCCTGGCAGAAATCTCTCTGGACTTATTTACTAAAATATCAGAAATCCAAAACCGGATTCTTCACTCTCAGCAATGGAAAACAAATGATCAAATGATGCCTTTTCAGCAGGTTTGATTGTTGGGGGAAAATTCCAAATAATAATAGTGAGTCCTCTGTTGAAATATTGAATGTACTCAAAGCATAGAGAGAGTAAAGTGAAGATCATTAGCCACTCAGGTGGCGGGGGGTGGGATGAGAGTATAACGGGGTTCTTGGTGGTGGAACATGTGCACTGGTGAAGGGATGGGGGTTTGATCATTATATGATTGAGACTTACACCTGAAAGCTTTGTAACTTTTTTCACGGTGATTCAATAAAATAAAAATTGAAAAAAAAAAGAAGTGTCTTCTCCAGGGGGCTGGAGTCACAGTACAGTGGGGAGCACGTTTGCCTTACATACAGAGACGCGGGTTCGATCCCTGGCATCCCAAATGGTTCCTGGAGCACTGCCAGGAGTAATTCCTGAGTGCAGAGCCAGAAGTAACCCTTGAGCATCGAGGGGTGTGACCCAAAAAGCAAAAAAAAAAAAAAAGAGAGACAGAGACAGAGACAGAGAGGAGAGGCGGGTAGGAGAGAGTAAAAAAAGACAAAGTTTCCTCTCTGACAGCCCGTGTTTGGGAGCATGGAGAAATGCTGAGGACACGGCTGGGCCTTTCCAAGACAAGTGTGTCCTTTCCCCCCGTCTTTTTGGGTGACATCTGCCAATGCTCTGGGCTTACACGTGTACCCGAGTCATCTTCACCTCTGATTGGGCGGGTGGGCTGTCACAGACGGGCCACAGTGTCCACATACATGACGGGCATCTGTGGGTTAGACCCTTCCGGTGTGTGTCGGCCTCCTGAGCCCGAAGCCGTGGAAGCAGCTGTGCTGACCCTGGGCGTGGGACAGGGCCCCGGGGTCTGGGCTTCCTGCCTGGCTGGGAAGCAAAACCGGGCCTGAGCCTCTGGGCACCAGACCAGAGAGTTCACAGGGACGGGAAACCCACGGACACGCGTGGCCTCCAGCGGGACCCCCTGGCCACATGTCCCTGCGCGTGCCCCTGAGTCTCCGAGCTGCAAGATGTCGTCACAGCCACGTTGTCTGTGCTCCCTGGACCGGAAGCGTCACTTGGGGATCTGCATGTCGCCTGGGACATCCCATACCCAGCGTCCAGCCTCTCGGTAGGGACCCCGCTTCCGTGGCTGGGCTGATCAGGACACACACACTCTTTTTTTGCTTTTTGGGTCACACCCGGCGATGCACAGGGGTTACTCCTGGCTCTGCACTCAGGAATCACTCCTGGCAGTGCTCAGGGGACCATATGGGATGCTGGGAATCGAACCTCCCACCGGGCTCTGCATTTTGGCTTTGGCCAAATTACTCCTGGCGGGGCTCAGGGAACCGTATGGGGTGCTGGGGATTGAACCCGGGTCGGCGGGGTGCGAGGCAAACGCCCTCCCTGCTGTCCTATGGCCCGGAGCCCCGTCTGTGTGCATCTGGAGTCAAACCCAGCTCTCTGCGAGGCCTCCTGCCTGGGATGCGAATCCTGAGTAATCCCTCTCGCCAGCTGCGCGGGCAGCGCTGCCCGCAGGCCCGAGTCGAGGAGGCGCCTGTGTGGACGGGCTGTGGGGAAGGGCTCGGAGGACGAAGTGAGTGACAGGCGGCTCTGGAGCCGAGACAGTCCCAGTTCTGGGCCCTGCGACGGAGCGGGCGCCCCAGGACGTGCACAGCCCCCTACCCCCACGGCCTGGCCGGGCGCCGGGGGCAGCGGCCGCAGCTCGGACAGGCCCCTCTGGGTCCACAGCCTGACTCTCCTCCTGGGCCGGGATCTCTGGTCTCAGAGCTGGGCTTGGGGGGCCCAGTTATCCCCCGCCCCGATTCTCCTCTCCGCTCACAAGGGTTCCCAGCCCCCCCCCCCGCCCCCACCCTCCCCCGTTCCCTACGAACAGCTCCTCCGGGCGGGCCCCAGGGCCTCCCCTCGCGGCCTTCCAGAGGGCAGCTGGGCGGTTTGGGGGTGGATGCGGCCAAGTGAGGCCAGAGGCCGCCGGGACGTGGGGACGGAGCAGAGGCGGGGGGTGGGGGTGGGGGTGCTGCCGGCAGGGGCGAGGGCAGGGGCCGCGGGCCCAGACCCAGCCTCCGCCACGCCAGGCAGGTTGACTCCCCGCCACCAGGAGCAAAGCAGGCGAGGCGGCTCCTCCTTGGGGGCCGCGGGAGGCTCACGGGCCTTACGTAACCCCCACGCGGCTGTCACGGGGCGCGCAGCTGAGCCCGGTGTGACCGTCACGGCTAATTACACCCGAGGCGGCGGTGAATCAGCGGCGCGGAAGGCGCAGGGTCGCGGGGCAAATGCGCGCGTGCTGCATCCCCGGGGAGGGGGCAGGAGAGTGCGCAGCCCGCAGTGCTCAGGGGGCGCAGCCCGCAGTGCTCAGGGGCCGCGGGCGAGTGCCTCCCGCCGGGCCCGCAGGAACGCAGAGGACGGAAGGCATGTCCCGGACCGGGCCCCCGGGACTGTCACCAACAAACCACTTCCCACGTGACTCAGCCTCGCTGCCGGGGGGCGGGGCACTTCCTGCGCGGGGAGGGGCCTGTCGCCCGCCAGGGCTGCTGGCACGAGAGCAGGGGCTGCCGGTGCCAACTCCTGTGCCGGGGAAACGGCAGCGGGAGCAGCGGGCACCCGCCCCTCCCCGCACCCGAGGCGCCACTCCCGAGCTGGCAGCCCACGGCTGTCTACCCCGCGGGTGGGAGTGACAGTGGTGGACGGGGGTCGACCCCTGGCACCCGAGGGTCTCCTGAGCACCGCAGGAGTGGGTCCTGAGTGCAGAGCCGGGCGTGACCCCGGAGCGGGCTGGTCAGGCAGCAAGGGTCACCCTTCCCGGGACGCCCTGCAGGGCGGGCAGCAGTTGGTGCAGGCGCCTGCTCTGAGCGGGCCCGGCGCGGCCCGGCCGACGCTGTGACAGCACCCCCAGGGCTAAGGCGCCGGGCCTGGCACCCTTCAGCCCCGGCTCGACCCTTGGTGCCACCCGTGGTATACCTCGGGCCTGCCCCCAACCCCGCCCCCAGGCAGCAGTGCTCTGTAAGGGACCCCTGGCACCGCTTCTCCCTGCGGCTCCCACCCGGGAATGCTCAGGGCTGACTCCGGGCCCTGAGCTCAGGATCTACCCCTGGCGGTGCTGGGGGACCCTGCGGGATGCCGGGATGGAGGCAAACGCCCTCCCCGCTGTGCTACTGCTCCAGCCCCAGCAAGAGGAACGTTCTAGAGCCGCCCCCAACTCCGCGTTCAAACGTGGCGCCGGCTCCCTGGAGGCCCAGCCAAGCAGGGCTCCCCCCGGGGCTGCGGGGGGCGTGGGGAGAGGCCGACAGGGTGCAGGACCGCCAGGCCGGGCTCCCGCGAAGCCGCGATGAAGTGGGGGCTTTGGCCAAACCCCCAAAACCCCACGGCCTGACCGGGCCAAGAACAGGCGCGTGCCCTTCCGCCCTCTAGCGGCCAGAGGGAGCATTTCAGCAAGTTTCATTAGTTCAGCTCGGGGGGGCATCTGGCTCATGAGGGGCGGCGGTGACCGCTGGGCACCGGAGACCGTTCGCCAGCGGAAGGCGGTCTCGGGCGCAGGGGACGTGGCCTGGCGACAGAGACCTGGGCTGCACGTCCTGGGCACGCCGCAGAGCCCGGCTCGCTGACCAGACCCCCTCTCCCAAGATTTGGGGTCCTGCGTCTCGGGGGCCCGGCTGCACTCTGCTCCCCCACCGCGCCCCCTCTCCTCCCGGAGCTGGCCTGGACGGCGCGCGGGGCACGGGGCCCACGGCGACAGCCGGGCAGGGGGGTCCCGGGGCAGGACGCGGGCGGCAGGCAGCCCCCACGCTCGCCCCGACGCCGTGCTAGGACACCCTCTGGCTTCTGCTTTGGGGGTCGCACGCCGCGGCGCCCCGAGATGACTGTGGCGGGCGGGAGGGACTGCGGGGTGCCGGGGACGGACCGGCCCGCGAGATGGCCCGGCCACTGCGCCCCTGCCGGCCCTCGCTCGGCCGCGCCTCGGGCCCGGGGGGTCGCGGTGGGCAGCAGCCCAGTGACCGGAACAGCTGGGAGGGGGGTCGCGCTGCCCGCCACGGCCTCCTCCCGGCCCGCCGGCCCGCCCCCGCCTTCCCTGCGCCCCGCCCCCTCCTTCCCTGTACCTCAACTTCCCTGCACCGACTCACCTGCACCCCGCCCCCTCCATCCCTGCACCAACTCACCTGCACCCCTCCCTCTCCTTCCCTGCACCGACTCACCTGCGCCCCGCCCCCGCCTTCCCTCCGCCCCGCCCCCGCCTTCCCTCCGCCCCGCGCCCGCCCTCCCCCGCACTCCCCGCCCCGCAGGCCCGAGCGCGACCCACCCGGCACCAGGACTCGTTCCCGCCCACACCGAGGACCACGCGGGCCGCCCGCGCCTCTCCCGCCCCGCAGGAGGCGGCCCGGCACCCGCATTTCCGGCGGAAGTGAATACTTGCCAACGAGGCGGCGGCTAGAGGGCCGCGCCCGAAACTCGGTCCTCCATGGCCGTCTTAAAGGGGTCGCCGCCCACGTGACCTTGATGGCCGGGGACCCCGGCCTTGACCACTGGGGACGACCTGCAGGGAGTCGGAGGATCGCGAGCGCCCGGCCCTGGCTCCGCGGCGTGCTCGGGCCTCCTGGGGAGAGACTTGTCTGCATTTTATCCAGTGCTGGGCATAGCACGGCCGCAGGGCTCTTGCACGCACGCAGCCCACCCGGGTTCGACCCCCCGCACCCCGCATGGCTCCAGGAGCCCGACCAGGAGTGATCCCTGAGTGGGCCAGGGTGGGCCAAAAGCTTGGCTTTGTTTTTCTTCTGGGGGTTGGGTTTTGCTTTGGGGCCCGGGTGGGAGCCACTCGGACCCACTTGGGGGCCCTGGGGAGGTGCCCTCTGGCCCGGAAGCCTCAGTCCAGCCCTTGGAGCGCTCTCTGAGCTGCTTGGGGGGCCCACCCCGCAGGGCCGGCTGGGGAGCGACCCCGTGCTCTGGCCCCTGTGCTGACCCCAGCCGGGGTCAGCTGCACGCGAGGCGGCGCCTCCGCCCCTGCACTGGCGCCTGGGCTGTTTCTGGGCTGAACAGGACCAACCAGGCTTTGGGGGGAGGGCTACTCCGGGCAGTGCTCAGGGCTCAGTCCTGACTCCTAGGCCCGAGGGGCGCGCGGACCATACGGGATGCAGAGGCTGGAGCCCCGACTGCGGGGTGCAGGGCAAGCGCCCTCCCCGCGGTGCGACCCTCGCCCCTCCGGTCACCGGCGAGTCCAGCCCCCTCGCGGGGCCGGAGGGGCCCAGGCGCGCTCAGGGCGCGTCCTTCCCGGGACGTCCCGCCCTCGGGTGCCCGGGGTGCGAGGACTTCCCAGGGCTGCTCTTGGCCACCCCGCCCGAACACGCAGTGGCACCTCTGGGGACCGAGGGCCGCAAAGCTCCGCCGGGGACCCGGGGCGCGCAGGCCAAGGGGCTGCTGCAGGGGCGCTGACCACCGGGCCGCGCCGGCTGCTGCCTGCGGCCGCTGGCGCCCCCTGGCGGCGCCTTTTGGTGGTGCCCTGAACTGAACCCCGAAAGCCCCGGGTTCGGGGCCAGTGGATTGTCAGGCCTCTGTCTGCGCAGGGCCCGCATCACCAGCCACTTGGGGTCCTTCTGCACCGCCCCCCAGGCTCAGGCAGAGTGCATGGCTGTTACCCTGCCGAGGAGACCCCCAGAGCCTCACTCCTGCCCCTGCCTGCTGCCCACTGGTCTGCACTGGTCCCTCCCGGTGGCTGCTGGTGCCCAGGCACTGTGCGTGGGCTTGGGTGCGGGTGCCTTAGGGAGCTCACCTGCTGGGCAGGGGCTCCGGCTGGCTGCTGGACAGGAGACGGGCATTGCCAGAGGTTGAGCCCGGAGGCAGCTGCCGACCACTGTCCCATCTCTCGGGCCCTCCGGCCCTGAGCTGGACCTCGTCGGTCCTCGTCCCCCTTTCCTGAGCCTTGGTGGCACCCAGGCCCTGCTCCACCGCCGGCTCACAGTGCAGGACTGGGGGAGCCCGGAGCCCTGGGGCTGCTGGGAAGACCCCGACAGAGGGAAGGCCCAGGCCGGAGCACGAGCACAGCGGGGAGGGCTGTGGCCCGGCACGCGGCTGACCCGGGTTCCATCCCGGTGTCCCACATGGGCACCACCAGGAGTGATTCCTGAGTCAGAGCCAGGAGGGACCCCTGAGCACTGCTGGTGTGGCCCCCGCACTGAACCACACCAACACCACCACCACCAAAACACAGGCCACACTGAACCACACAACACCACCACCACCAAAACACAGGCCACACTGAACCACACCACCACCACCACCACCAAAACACAGGCCACACTGAACCACACAACACCGCCACCACCAAAACACAGGCCACACTGAACCACACCACCACCACCACCACCAAAACACAGGCCACACCGAACCACACAACACCACCACCAAAACACAGGCCACACTGAACCACACCACCACCACCACCACCAAAACACAGGCCACACCGAACCACACAACACCACCACCAAAACACAGGCCACACTGAACCACACCACCACCACCACCACCAAAACACAGGCCACACCGAACCACACAACACCACCACCAAAACACAGGCCACACCGAACCACACAACACCACCACCAAAACACAGGCCACACTGAACCACACCACCACCACCACCACCAAAACACAGGCCACACCGAACCACACAACACCACCACCAAAACACAGGCCACACTGAACCACACCACCACCACCACCACCAAAACACAGGCCACACCGAACCACACAACACCACCACCAAAACACAGGCCACACTGAACCACACCACCACCACCACCACCAAAACACAGGCCACACCGAACCACACAACACCACCACCAAAACACAGGCCACACTGAACCACACCACCACCACCACCACCAAAACACAGGCCACACTGAACCACACAACACCGCACCACCAAAACACAGGCCACACTGAACCACACCACCACCACCAAAACACAGACCACACCGAACCACACAACACCACCACCAAAACACAGGCCACACTGAACCACACCACCACCACCACCACCAAAACACAGGCCACACTGAACCACACAACACCGCACCACCAAAACACAGGCCACACTGAACCACACCACCACCACCACCACCAAAACACAGGCCACACCGAACCACACAACACCACCACCAAAACACAGGCCACACTGAACCACACAACACCGCACCACCAAAACACAGGCCACACTGAACCACACCACCACCACCACCACCAAAACACAGGCCACACCGAACCACACAACACCACCACCAAAACACAGGCCACACTGAACCACACCACCACCACCACCACCAAAACACAGGCCACACCGAACCACACAACACCACCACCAAAACACAGGCCACACTGAACCACACCACCACCACCACCACCACCACCAAAACACAGGCCACACGAACCACACAACACCACCACCAAAACACAGGCCACACTGAACCACACCAACACCACCACCAAAACACAGGGCCGGGGACGCAGCCAGGACCAGAGACTGGCCCTGAGTCCTGCCAGGAGGGAGCCCGAGCACTGCTGGGTGTGGCCCCGAGCCCCAAACAAACGAAAAACCCAGATACTACCAAGCTCCAGGAACCCGTCTGCTGCACGTGGGGGGCGGGGCGCAGGCTGGCATCGAGCACGAGGGAGTTTTCTAGGGTGCTGGCAAGACTGTCGCTTGGCTGGAGGTGCCGGTTCCACGGGTGTAGGTACATCTGTCGGCGCAGGAGCTGCGCATATCACTGCCTGCGGCTACAGGGGCGTGTCGGCAATGGGGTGCACACACACATGCATTCACACACATGCACAGCACGCCAGCACACAGACACATGCACACGTGTGCACCCACATTCATACACGTGTGCTCACACATGTGTACTCACATATGCACAGTGTACCAGCACACGGACACATGCACACGCGTGCTCCCACATTCATACACGTGTGCTCACACATATGCATTCACACATATGTACAGCACACTGACACATGCACACGTGTGCACCCATATTCATAACATGTGTACTCACACATGCACAGTGCACCCACACATGGACACATGCACACATGTGAACCCACATTCATACACATGTGCTCACACATGTGTACTCATATGCACAGCGTACCTGCACACGGACACACGCACACGTGTGCACCCACACTCATACACGTGTGCTCACACAGGCACATAGGCCCAGAGGGAAGCGCAGGACAGCCTGGGGCCGCGGAGGGGCGGAGGGGTCCTTCTAGCAGACTCGGGGAGGCGAGCTCCCTGCTGGGCCTGTCCCTTCCCGGTGAGGCCCGGCACCTCTCCCGCAGCCTCCCCTGCAGAGGAGCGAGCGGCGCCTGCCAGCGACGTGGGCTGCAAACCATGGAAACAGCTAAAAGGAGCGGATCCTTCACGGCTGAAATAAGCCGAACGCTCGCTAAGGGGGAGCCCCCAGAGTGTCTCACCTCAGGAGACACGTGCGCTGTGAGGGGTCTCGGGCTCTCTCCCCTTTGGGCCCCAGTCCTGTAGGCCCTCGGCAGCCCTTCCTGGCACCCGGGCACGGACCCCCGTGGGGCAGCTGGGGGGCGCCTGTGGCCCCAGGAGCCCCTAGACCTGCCTCTCTGAGCCCTTCAGACTCAGCCCCACAAACCAGACTCTGGGCAAGACGGAGACCCGGAGTTCACCGACTGTCCACAGTCCGGAGGGGTCCCGGCGCGGGAGAGGCCCACCCCAGCACCCCTTGCTCTGGGCTGCAGAAGTGCCCCTCCCCCAGCTTTGCAGGGAAAAGGACCTGGTTGGGGGGTTGGGTTTCTTTTTTTTTTTTTGCATTTTTGAGTTGGTGGTGCTCACGTTGACTCCTGGCTCTGTGCTCAGGGAACCTATGCAGTACCAGGATGGAGCCCATTTGACTGTGTGCAAGGCCAGTGCCTTCCCTGTTGTACTATCAAAATCCTTCTTGCAGCAGTAAATGTGTGTACATGCATGTGTGCACACTTGTGCATGTATGTGTTCCTGTGCGCATGCATGCATGTGTGTGCGTGTGTGTGTGTGTTTGGCAGCAGCTTGGCCCCAGCTGGTGGGAGCTGCGGAATGCCCTGGGGCCCGACTGATGGGCGGTCAGCTCCCGAGACCCCTGGGCAGGGCTGCTGACTCTGCAGGGAAGCCGTCAGGAAGTGCCACTGGCCCTGGGGCTGCCATGGGGCGGCCAGCCACAAATGAACATGAAGGTGACTTAGTATGCTTAGTATGCTCTGTTATCTGCTGCATTAACCGCAAGTGGTGCTCTTTGTCTCTGGGGGGCCACGCCCATCAGTGCTGGGGGTCCCTCCTGGCCGGCACTCCGGTGGTATTGCGAGGGGAGGGGAGTCAGGGGTGGAGCCGGGATTGCGCCCTGGATCTGCATCAAAGCCTGTGCTCCAGCTCTTTGGCCGCACCCCTCCCCATCACCTTGGTGCGGGGGCCTGCCCCCAGCCCCCCGCACGCGCAAGGCCAGTGCTCGCCATGTCCACCCCTGACGTCCTGGGGAGGGTGGGGGCGCTTCCCCACGTGAGGAGGCACCCTGAGCGGGCCGCCTGCAATTCTACTCTTGGCCACTAGATGGCAGGAAAGACCGAGCCTGGACCAAGTCTAACCTTGGGGGTCTGCGGGGAGCGCCAATGGGGTATAGCCAGCTCCGTGTCCACCAGGGACCAGCGAGGGGTCGATGGCAGGGAGCCCCAGGGCTGGGGGCTCACAGACTCGTGGGGGCCAGAGAATAGTACAGCAGACAAGGCACATGCCTTGCCCAGGTTCAACCCCAGCATCCCACAGGGACCCCGTTGTCCCCAGAATGCCAGGAGTGACGCCCGACCCCAGAGCAGGAGTGACACCGAGCACCGCCACGTGTGACCCAAAAGTAAACTAAAAAAGGAAGCTGGTGTGCAGACAGGGCAGGAACAGCTGAGTGGTGCAGCCTGGGGCACGGGGGGGCTGGTCGGGCCACCTGTGCCCCCCAGGCCTGGACAGAGCGGCCAGGACAGCTTCTGAGCTGCGCCAGTGGTGATCCCACGTGAAAAACGTTTGCTCGGTTTTGTTTGGGGGCCACACCCAGCAGTGCTCAGGGCTGACTCCTGGCTCGCACCCGGGCATCACTCCTGGCGGTGCTCGGGGGAAACCTGTGAGATGCCGGGGAAGGGACCTGGGCGGCCGCGTGCCAGGCAGACGCCCTTCCCGCTGTGCTGTCGCGCCACCCCCCCACGCAACATGAAAGATGGACTTGCTACATGGACACCTCTTGGGAGAGGCCAGAGGGGCCTTGCCTGGCCGGGTCCCCCGAGCACTGCCAGCGTGTTTCCCGAGCACAGGGTCAGGAGTCGGCCATGAGCACTGCGGGGTGTGGGCCTAGAAACACACACGGAGGAGCCCGCGGGTGGCCGGAGGGGCTCCCAGACCCAGGCCAGGGCTCATGCGCACGGTCCAGCGAGTGCGTTTTCTCCTTGTCCCCTCGTGGCTCTGTCTCGGGCAGCAGGGGCGGGTCCCGCCAGCACGGGAGGCCAGGGACGGTCTCCACGCCTGGTCGCTGGCACGGGTGTGAAATGGCACCGGACCCAGCCCGGCCGACGCCTGAGGGTGGTTCCCAGGGGCGCTCCTGCTTCCGGGGTCCCAGGCGGTCAGTGCCGCTGCTTCCCCGAGGGTCCCAGGCAGTCTGGGGCCTTGCGGGTCAGCGGGAGGAGGCCCCGGTCACCTGCCTTCCGGGGAATGGGGTGTCCAGGCGCGGGCCTGCGCGATGTCGCCACCAGGGGGCGTGCCAGGCCCCTCCAGCCGCCAGGGGCCTCCCGCAGAGATGCGCAAGCTGGTCCTGTCCCCAGGAGGCCCGGGAGGCCCAGCGCGTGGACAGGCCAGCACCTCGGACCCTGCGGGATGCGAGTGCAGCCTGGACACGGTAGCAGCCACGCGGCTGGAGGACCTCTGGGCCCGGCAGGCTCAGACCCCAAATCTCAGCTCTGAGGCCAGCGCTTGTCCCCAGGACTCCCCAGACACCCCCGGCCCCAGTGCCGGGTGCGAGGGGCTGCCCCAGGACGCCGGGACCCCACGGCCTCTTGTGTCCTGTCCGCAGGGCCTGGCCGCTGACTGACTGCTGGAATCTGATCTCACCCCTGCTGTCAGATGCCTAGGACATACAGACTCACACACATACACACATGCACGGACATGGGCACACAACATGCACACAGATACACACGCACAGGCGCACAGGCACACACAGATATACACATGCATGCACACATGGACATGAACACACACATACACACAGATACACACACACGGACACGGGCACACACATGCACAGATACCCACACGCTCACAGATACATGCACGCATGTGCACAGGCACACACAGATACACACATGCATGCACACACGGACATGGACACACATACACACAGATACATACACATGGACACGGGCACACACATACACACAGGCACATAATACATGCAAGATACACATATGCACACACATGGGCACACACATACATGCATAGATACACATATGCATGTACATAGGCACACACAAATATACACATGCATGCACATACATGCATACAGGCCACACAGATACATGCACACATGGCCACACACATGCATACACATGAACACACATACATGCATAAGGTACACAGGAATACACACTTGCTCACACAGGGCACATCACCCACATGTACACAGACATGTACACACTAGCATGCACACAGACATACATATGTGGATGTGTATGTGCATGTCACAATGCTCACACATGGATACACACCACACATGCATAGACAGCCATGACTGCAACAAACACACACGTGCATGCATATTCATACATGCACAGACACATGCACACACACCAACACACAGAGAAACACTTGCCCACAGACACATGTTCATCTACACACATGTACACACGTGCACGCGCCCACCTAGGTGCAGAGACACACGGGTGTGTATTCACTTGCCTCTGCGGTGAGACAGGTGACGAGCGACTCCAGCCTCCCAGGGCCGTGCCAGGCTGACACGGGCCGCCCTGGGCTCGCTCCCGCATCAGCCCCCGAATCCCGACGAAGCACAACCCGGCCGAGGGCCTGCGGGGGCTTTCCTGGAGACTCCCAATGGCCGGAGGGAGGGGTCAGCAGGGCTCGCCCGCTGGCTGTGGCGAAGTCCAGGCGGCCCCCCAAGGCTGATGTCAGTGTCGCAGGCGGTGGGCCGGGCCGTGACCTCTGCCCACCTGTGCTGCGGCCTTGGGCTGAGCCTGGGCCTTGGGCCCCCCCGGCTGCCGGGAGTCGAACCCCCCCCCCGGGCCGCGGCCCCCCGCCCCTCGGAGCCTGCCCAGTGGCCGGCCAGGAGCAGCCCCGGGGCCTCCAGGGCGGGTTGGGCTGGGAGTGTGCCCAGTCTGGGGGGCAGGGGGTCTGCAGGGACAGCCGGCAGGTTGCCCTCACGGGGTCCTCCGAGAAGCCGGGCCCCAGGCTCGGGCGCAGCCCCACGGCCTGCGGGAGCAGCTCTGTCCCCCACGGGCTCCAGCCCCGTAAAGCGGCAGTTTTGTTTGTTTGGGGTCAGACGTGGTGGGGCTCAGGGCTGACCCCCGGTTCTGGGCAGGACTTGGGGTACCCTATGGGGTCCCAGGGATGGACCCGGGCTCAGCTGTGTGCAAGGCAAGTGCTCTGCCCACTGCACTACCTCTCCGGCCCCTGACCCTAATTTTTTAAATTATAGTTTAGAATTTCAGTTGTTCTTTTTTTGCCTTTTGGGTCACACCCGGCGATGCTCAGGGGTCACTCCTGGCTCTGCACTTAGGAATTACTCCTGGCGGTGCTCGGGGGACCCTATGGGAGGCTGGGAATCGAACCCGGGTCAGCTGCGTGCAAGGTAAACACCCTCCCCGCTGTGCTATCGCTCCAGTCCCAGAATTTTAGTTTTAAAAAGGTTTTGAATAAGTTATAATTCGTTCAGAGCCTGAACCTGTGCCTTAAAAACTAGATGTATTTGTTTAAAACCCAATTCTTCCCATTTTAGCTTTGTTTGTTGTTTTGGCCATACCCGGCGCTGTTCAGAGCTTACTCCTGGCTCTGTGCTCAGGGCTCACTTCTGGTGAGGCTCAAGGAACATATAGGGCCCCGGGGTCAGCTGTGTGCAAGGCCAGTGCCTTAGTCCCTGTCCCATAGTTTTGGCCCAAAAAGGGTATTTTCAAGTCAACAGGCCTCGGGGCATCAAGGCAGCCCCTGGCCCTGCCCGTGTGACTGAGGGGCCGGGGGCCTGGAGCCCAATTCTCAGCCTGGCCAGGCCGCGCCCCCACCCTGTGTCCCGCTGGCCGGAGCTGGGCGCCCGCGGGGAAGCCCCGGCCACCCTCTGTCCGGTCTGGGGGCCGGGACAGTCGTGCAGAGGGCACTTGTTCTGCACGCGGCCGACCTGGTTCAGTTCCTGGTTGGGCCTCCCCAGATAAACAAGGAAGTCCAGCACCGCCCACAACCCCACCAAGCCCCAGTAAACACCACACTCCTGTTCTACAGTTTCAGGGACTCACCTGGCGGTGCTCAGGGGGCGTTCCCGGCGGTGCACAGGGGGTGGTGTGTGCTGCCAGGGACCGAACCTGGGCCCCTGCATGCAGAGCTCCAGCCCAGTGAGTGCCTCCCATCCTGGGGCTCACTTGAGAGCGTTTTTTGCTTTTCTTCCTTACAAAGGGGTCAGGGCCTCGCCCCGGTGAGGCAACAGCCCTGCTGAGAAGGGCCCTGAAGGGCTACTTAAAATGTGCAGTTTGGGGGCTGGAGCAATAGCACAGCGGGGAGGGCGTTTGCCTTGCACGTAGCCGACCCGGGTTCGATCCCCAGCATCCCATAGGGTCCCCCGAGCACCAGTAGGAGTAATTCCTGAGTGCAGAGCCAGGAGGAACCCCTGTGCATCGCTGGGTGTGACTCAAAAAAAAAAAAGCAAAAAATAAAAAATAAAAAAATGTGCAGTTTTGTTTTCCATTGTAGGTCACACCCCAAACCAGCAGTGCTATGTGGGGGATGCTCCCAGCTCAGTGCTCAGGGCAGCAGGGGGTGCTGGCCACCGAACCGGCCTCCCGCACATAAAGCCACGTCCAACCCGACTCACTCTCTGGCCCACATGCTCGTCAGATTCATGTGCTTTTATTTATTTATTTATTTATTTTTGCTTTTGGGGTCACACCCGGCGATGCTCAGGGGTTCCTCCTGGCTCTGCACTTGGGAATCACTCCTGGTGGTGCTCGGGGGACCCTATGGGAACTGAACCCAGGTTGGCCACGTGCAAGGCAACGCCCTACCGCTGTGCTATCGCTCCAGCCCCAGGTTTGTGCATTTGCATTTCTAATTTTGTTTGTCTGGGGTTCGGGCATTGCTCAGGGCTGACCCCTGGCTGGCACTCAGGGGTCACTCCACCGTCCTATGGCTCTGGCCCCTGCCTGGGCCCTCGCCGGCTGCCCAGGAGCTGGGAGCATGCCAGCTGTCGTTCTCGCCCTGTGGCTGTGCGTCCCGGGGACCCTCCGCCCGCCCGACCCAGGTCCTCACTCGGCTAGACGGGACTCATCAAATCATGCGCCAACGCAGGGGCTAATTAAATGTTCCTGACACTTGTTCCCATCTGCCGAGGTTCGGCAAGGGCTCGGTTCCGTGTGTTTTACGAACATGTCTGTTCCCGCGCCCCGGCCGGCGGCCGGCCGCCCTGTCAGAGACGGATGGGCCGTGACCGGTTTCCTTCCAAGACACAAGCTGTGGGGATTATTGCACAATTACTTCAGTTAATTAAAAAAGAGAAACGCTTGGAAGTCCTTTGCCAGTGTTGACACGTTTTTGTCCCAAACGGTCTTGGTGGAGTCCCCGTTCCGGAAGGGGCAGCTCCCCCCAGCAGCCAGCGCCCCCACCGATGGCGGCCCCGGGCCCACCGCGGGGATTAATCACGGACGTGGATTTTCTTGGTCGCTAAGCGGCTCCCTCAGCTGCTCTGAGGAATCTGGGCTAAGTGGACCGACGGGTGTGCAAGGCCTTGGCCTCTGCCTGGCCCCGGAGCCTGCCCTTTCCCGTGCTTGCAGGGAGGTGGACGGCCGACACTGGGCCCTCCGCCCCACAGCGGGGAGGGCGTTTGCCTTGCACACAGCTGACCAGGGTTCGATTCCCAGCATCCCACATGGTCCCCAAGCCCACCAGGAGTGATATCTGAGCACAGAGCCAGGAGTAACTCCCGAACATCACCGGCTGCGGCCCCAAAGGAAAAGAAATAAACAAACCAAACACCAGACGGCTCAGGTTCTTCCTGCTAATTTCCTTTTTGTTTTGTCTTGTTTTGGGGGGCCATACCCAGCAGTGCTCGGGGATCACTCCTGGCCCAGTGCTCGGGGGATCGCATCCGGGCCGGCCACGTGCAAGGCCAGCAGCGCCCGGCCCTGCTGATGGGGCCTCCCGCCCGGGTTCCACTCAGGGAGGAGGGAGAGGAGTGTTCTCCTGTACAGGGTGGCCTGGGCCCCCCATGCTCATGGGGACACGGCTCGGCCCCAGGACTGACTCCCCTTGAACCTCGAGTGGGGTCAGGGAACAGGCCCTGCCTGGCACTTAGCCACCCTAGCTGGAGTCGCCAGCAGCGCATACCCCTGATCACAGCCAGAGGCCCTCCTGAGCACAGAGCACCGAGCACTCTGGGTGTGGCCCCACGCCTCGCCTCCTCCCCGCAAGGCCCCGGAAAGTGATAAAGTCAGTAACAGGGGCCGGGCGACAGCACAGCGGGGAGGGCGTTTGCCTTGCAGGCGGCCGACCCAGGTTCTGTCCCTGGCATCCCAGAGGGTCCCCTGAGCACCGCCAGGAGTGAGTCCTGAGTGCAGAGCCAGGGGTCAGCCCTGGGCATTACTGGGTGGGGCCCAAAGCACAGAAAGAAAGAAAGAAGAAAGAAAGAAAGAAAGAAAGAAAGAAAGAAAGAAAGAAAGAAAGAAAGAAAGAAAGAAAGAAAGAAAGAAAGAAAGAAAGAAAGAAAGAAAGAAAGAAAGAAAGAAGCTCAGACACAATACCAAGCAATTACAGTGCTGCCAGGGGACCCTATGGGATGCTGGGAATCGAACCCGGGTCGGCCGCGTGCAAGGCAAACGCCCTCCCCGCTGTGCTCTCGCTCCAGCCCCTCTTCTCCTCCTTTTGGCTTTGTGGGTCACACCTGGCGGTGCTCAAGGCTGACTCCCGGCTGGCTCTCGCGGGGCTCGGGGACCATGTGTAGTGCTGGGGACCGAGCCCGCGTCCGAGGAAGCCCCGTCCTCACCGTACTGTTTTTCCAGCAGTTTTTTTTTTTTTTTTTTTTAATATTAGGGCAACACTGGTGATGCTCAGGGGCTCCTCCTGGCTCTGCACTCAGGAATCACTCCTGGTGATGCTCTCGGGACCCTGTGATGCTGGGGTCAGCCACACGCGAGGCAAACGCCCTCCCCGCTGTGCTATCCCTCTGGCTCCACTTTCCTGTTGTTTAAAAAGTCCTCCCCTTTGGAATGCATCTCAAGTTACCTGGGGATTTGTTTAAATATAACCAGCTGGGGGCGGGGGGGGGGGAGGGGGTGGTCCCCCACGGACGGTCGATGGCCCCTGCATGTTCATCCCAGGAGCTCTGTGTGGGCGCTGGAAGTGCTCTGTGACACAAAGAAATTTTTTTTTTTTTTTTTGGTTTTTGGGTCACACCTGGCGATGCACAGGGGTTACTCCTGGCTCTTCACTCAGGAATTACCCCTGGCAGTGCTCAGGGGACCATATGGGATGCTGGGATTCGAACCCGGATCGGCCGTGTGCAAGGCAAATGCCCTACCCGCTGTGCTATCGTTCCAGCCCCTTCTTTTTTTTTTTTTTTTTGGTTTTTGAAGAAATTATTTTTGTGTGTGTCACACCCGGCGATGCACAGGGGTCACTCCTGGCTCATGCACTCAGGAATTACTCCTGGCGATGCTGGGGGGGGGGGCCCTATGGGATGCTGGGGATCAAACCCTGGCCGGTCACGTGCAAGGCAAAAGCCCCAGCCCTACCCGCTGTGCTATCTCCAGCCCCCGAAGACATTCTTAAGGGGGCAGTTTGCTTGAAGGGGGGGCAGGGAAGTGTCTTGGCGCCTTGAAAGCAGCGGGTGGGTTCTCCTCACCGGATTCCCATATCCTGCCCACAGCCCCGAGCAGCCCCGCGGCTGCCCCCACACTCAGCTCCCAGGGCAGGAGGGGGCCGTGGAGGCTTCCCGTTGCCTAGCAACGACGGGCAGCCAGCCAATCCCCGCCCGGCAGCGCCCGCCTCAAATATTGATTATCTGGGGGGCTGGGGGACGCGACTCCGGATGGACACATTTTCCCTGGGAAACGGCTATGGGCCCGCGGGGGGCTGAGCAGGAAGCTGGGGGGGAAGCAGGGAGCCTAGCCGGGGCGGGCAGCAAGGGCTGGGTGGGGCTGCAGGGCTGGGTGGGGGGCCCAGCCACAGCTCTGAACCCTCAGCACCCAGACGCTGGGCTTCCTCCCAGCTGGGCGCTGGCTGGCGGGGCAGAAGGGGCCCGGGGTAGGTGCTGCGCGGGCACCGCCCTCTGTCTGGGCCCAGCCTGCTCGGGCATCTTCACACTGGTGAGCCGGGGGTGTGGCCCTCTGCGGGGGGCCGGGCAGGGGGGAGGCTGGGCAAGCCACTGAGAACCATCCCAGGAACGAAAATGACTCAAGTTCAGGAGCTGCTTTGGGGCTTCTCAGCAACGCCATTTGCTGCCAGGATTATTCAAAGCCACACCCAGCTGGGGGGAGGCGGGGTGGGCTCCAGTGACACGTGTCAGGGGCTGGGGGCCACCCCACCCTGCACACGCCGCCCAGCACTGCCACGTGTAAGCCTGGGGGTCCCGAGCACTGCTAGGTGGAGCCCCCTGGGTGTGGGGGCTGGAGGGACAGTCCGGGGGTCCCTGAGCCGGGCGGGTGCCCCCCCCCCCGCAGAAGAGAGACCCAAAGAGCAGGGAAGCCACAAGTCTGTCCCTAGAATTAAACAATTTTTTTTTCTTTTTTGGTCACACCCGGCGATGTTCAGGGGTTGCTCCCGGCTCCCAGGACTCACTCCTGGCGGTGCTCAGGGGACGGTACGGGATGCTGGGAATCGAACCCGGGCTGGCAAAGCAAGTGCCCTGCCCCCTGTGCTAGCGCCCCAGCCCTGGTGACACTTTTTACTTGCCAGTGAACTGCGTCGCCTGGTCTCCCTGGGCTCTTGCAGTTCCCAGTCGCTGCTGGAGGCCGGGGGTGCTGGCTGAGCTGTGCTGAGTCACCTCCAGATCCAAGCAGGGCTCAGGCCCCCCGGGCAGCCCCTCACCGAGGCTGGGGTGCTGAGCCAGCCGCGCTCCGTCTCCCCCTCTGCTCGCGCCTGCCTGCTCGTCTCGGGTCACGGCGAGTGCCGGGCCAGGCTCTGTCCGGGTGTGGCCCTGTGCTCTGGTCACTGGGAACCGCAAGCGTTTGCCGACGGTCATTGACTCCCACTCACCCCTGGCCCGAGGGCTCCCGCGTCCCGGCTGGAACAGGCCGAGAGACAGCAGAGAGAGAAGCTCCGGGACAAGTGCTCCGACGCGACCTCACGAGGGCCACCCAGGCCTGCCGGCGACAGAGGCCCTGCGGATGGGGGGAGGAGGCGCCTGTGTGCAGTTCCTGACGCAGAACCGTCCGCTGGGCCCAGGGGACTCTGGAGGCTGGGCCACGTGTCCCTGCTTTTAAAGTCCCCGTGTGTGCGTGTGCATGTGTGTGCGTGCGTGCATGTGCACATGTGCGCGTATGCATGTACATGTGCATATGTATGCATGCTTGCACGTGTACGTGTGTGCATGTATGTGTGCGTGTGTGCAAGTGTGCGTGTGCGTGTGTATGTGTGTGCATGCATGTGCGGGTACGTGCTTGCGTGCATGTGCGTGTACGTGTGTGCATGTATGTGTGCGTGTGTGCAAGTGTGCGTGTGCGTGTGTATGTGTGCGTGTGCATGCATGTGCGTGTACGTGTGTGTATGCGCTCGTATCTTTCCCTCTATTTATAAACTCCCAAGGCGCGGAGGGGTCTGTCTCCACCACTAGCCAAGAAGCCGAGGGACTGTGGGGGCAGCCAACGCGGTACCGGGATCCAGTCATGTTTGCACAGAAATATCTGGCCCGGAACAAGGCTGCAGGAGCGAGAGGCTGGAGTGAGAACACGGGCTGGCGAGTCCCTGAGTCCCCGTGCCTGGAGGCGGAGCCTGAGTGCCGGAGCCAGGCCTGCCGTGCGCGCTGCCCGCAGAGGGGCTCTGGCGGGGACCTGGCTGGAGGGTCTGGCAAGACCAGCCCTGCCCCCCGCGCCCCCCTGGTCCCGGCTTCCTGGGTTGGCGCAAACAGCAGGTGGGCTGGGGTCAGCTAGCTGCAGGCTCCCACCTCCCGAGGGGCTGCAGAGAGGGAAGGTGACGGGTGACCCACTCCACTCGGGGCTGATGGGTGACCCCCACACTCGGGGGAGCTGAGTGACCCCCACACTCGGGGGAGCTGAGTGACCCCCCACTGGGGGGAGCTGAGTGACCCCCACACTCGGGGGTGCTGAGTGACCCCCCACTGGGGGGTGCTGAGCGACCCGCCCGCACCCAGGGTCCCCTGCTCTGCTCTTGGCGATACCTTCCCTCCAAAGGCAGGATCAGAGGCACGGGGATATGATAGAAACTTCTAGAACCCGCGAGGGAGGCTCGCTGCAGCCGGGAACAGTGAAGCTTCCTACAGTGTCTGCGTCGGGGGATCAGGGCGTTCCAGGCCAGAATTCAAACACAGAAGCAGCAGGACCCCGGGCCA
This sequence comes from Sorex araneus, assembly GCF_027595985.1. Classification (NCBI taxonomy): domain Eukaryota; kingdom Metazoa; phylum Chordata; class Mammalia; order Eulipotyphla; family Soricidae; genus Sorex; species Sorex araneus. The sequence continues at coordinate 237,377,109 of NC_073304.1, read as the reverse complement.
GCCTCTGTTCCCTGACCCTGTGTGCCGCTGAGCAGGAAGCGACCCCCCCTCCCCCCCCCCCGTGAGGTACAGGGCTGTTCTTGCTGATTCGCTACAACAGTCACCATTCCAACCCTTCCCGACACGGCCCCCCGCCCTCCACCCCTGTCCCCCTCTCCCACTCCCGAGTTTCCCCTGTAGCAGGCCCAAAATAACTTATTTTGCATTGCTTGTTGCCACTAACCAACTGCCAAGAGGGTGCCTGCCTCGCGCACAGCTGACTTGGCATCAGCCAAGGAAGCCCTGAGCATCGCCGGGTGTGGCCCTGAAACCAAAACCAAAAAATAAAATAAAATAATATAAAGGCTGATGGAATGATCCGAAAGATACTTCAGTGGAAGAAGATTTGTGAAAACTGCCGTGTCTCACCGCGGGGACATCAAGCCCCTGCGTGAGGTCACTGCGCCGAGGCTGAGCTTCTGTCTCATGCTTTGTGATCCAGCCTGTTTGGCGTCCACGTCGCCCCTCCCGCCCCATCTGTGTGCTCCCAGGGGGAGGTCAGCGTGGCAGGGCCGAGATAGGAACCGGGCAGAGAGCTTACAAGGCGCCTGAGCGTGGCCCCTGGGGCCTCCAGGAGGTGGAGGGAAGTCACTGCCCCTGGCTCTGAGAGGACCTGAAGATTTTAGCCCCAAACCCCCACGGATTGAAGTTTCTGGCAGTTTGGCACGTCTGTGGAGCGCAGCCGGGCTGTGGTGGAGTCTGGCCAGGGATGCGGCACAGCTGGGGTGTGAGAGCGGCTGAAAATGGCCACCTGTCAGCTCTCGGTCTGTGGGCAGGGAACTGCATTCATTTGGGGAACTGCATCCATTTGGGGAACTGCATCCATTCCAGGGAACTGCATCTATTCCAGGGGAACTGCATCCATTCCAGGGAACTGCATCCATTTGGGGAATTGCATCCATTCCAGGGGAACTGCATCTATTCCAAGGAACTGCATCCATTCCAGGGAACTGCATCCATTTGGGGAATTGCATACATTCCAGGGGAACTGCATCCATTCCAGGGAACTGTATCTATTCCAGGGAACTGCATCCATTTGGGGAATTGCATACATTCCAGGGGAACTGCATCCATTCCAGGGAACTGCATCCATTTGGGGAATTGCATCCATTCCAGGGGAACTGCATCCACTCGGGGACCCCAGCACCCCTGAGGCCCTTCTGTCTGGGAAGGGCAGTCTGCTGGGTCAGGCCCTACTTACCCCAGTGGCTCAAGGTCAAATCTAAGCTAAAAGCAAGGAGGATGGGGGGCGCACTCTGCCTGGGGCACCAAGGGGGCGAGGGGGGAGTTGAGTCACAGCCTTCGCTTCCGCCTCCCCCAGTACCTGGGGCACTTCTGTGGGTGACAAGGAAGCAGGACCCCTTAGACTCCTGGGGACAGAGGGGTCTGGGTCTGGGAGGTGGCTTCTGTTCTAGCCTGCAGACGGTCACCTCCTCACCGAGGCCTCACAGGGCCAGGGGAAAGAGGGGAGAGAGGGGGAGGGAGAGACAGAGAGAGAGAGAGAGCTGTATAGCACATGTGTAGTGTATGTTGCATGTTATGTATATAATGTGTACTGTATGTGTTATGTGTCTGTGTGTCTATGTTCGTATGTGTGTGTCTGTGTGTAATTTTATGTTACATGTAGTGGGTATGTTGTTGTGTGTCTGTGTATTATATATGTGTATGTATTATGTGTTTGTGTGTATCACATGCAGCATGTATGTTGTGTTGTATCAAGTACATTTGCCGCCCGCATCCCCCCCCCCAAGGTGCCTTCACACCTTCACACTTCACTGCTGGGTGCACGGGGCCCTCCCCGCCTTGGGAGGAGCTGCGCGCTCCCGCGTGGGACTCTCTCCCCCTCCCCCCTTCCCCTTCCAAATAAATTCTGCTTTGTCTTCCCAGCTCTCCTCCTGAACCTTCTCTGTGGGGAGGCGGAGCCGAAAGCTCTGCCAGGCCCAGGACCCAGTTTCCTTTCCTGCAAAGAGCAATTCCTCGGTCCAGCCTGAGTCCACATCCCCCAGCACCTGGGTGTTGGGGGTAAACTCCCGTGACACGCAGAGCAAGTGGGTGTCAGGTGTGGCTTGGCAGCGCCTGGGGGGCTGGCGGGACCCGAGTCCTGGTCCTGCAGGGGCTCACCCCGGACTTTTTTTTTTTTATTGGCTTTTCAGGTCACACCCGGCGATGCTCAGGGATTACTCCTGGCTCTGCACTCAGGAATTACTCCTAGTTGTGCTAGGGGGACCACATGGGATGCTGGGAATCGAACCCCGGTCGGCCGTGGGTGAGGCAGGTGTCCTCCTGCTGTGCTTTCACCCTGACCATCGTCTTTGTGGTTTCCTTCCCCCTGTTCTTTTTATTTTTACCTTTTTTTTTTTTATTCATCTCACTGTGTCATGCGCTTACTTGATTAATTTTTACTATTGCCAGCCGGCGAGTGTTCCCCATTATTCTTCTGCCTGAGCGTCCTCCCGTGCTGGGGAATGTGGCCCCGTCCTTCGCCCCCCGCGCCTGGTGTTATTTATTAGGCCGTATCTCCAGGGTGACTGAGCTGGATGCTTGCGAGCTCGCGCACTCTCGGATGCCTCATTTCACTCTCCAGCAGCAGGGGGAAGCCTGTAGAATGCCAGTTCTTGGGTATTTGTTGAAACTTCCATTGTTAAATGTCAGATGGATGTTTGGAAAGAGTATTTAATCCCCCTGTACGTCTAGGTCACGTTTGTTAATTACATGGTTCCAATTTTCTCTATCCACACTAATTAGCTCGAGTTTTCTGACGGATATGTCAGACTTTTCCGTGGGAGTCTGAGCCTCCGGCTCCTCTTGGCTTTCTGCGTGGAGCCAACCAGCTTGGGGTCCACAGGGCTTTTTTTTTGAAGAATCATTTCCTTAGTTCTGGAGCAGATATTTGCTTCTTTTTTGTTTTCATTTTGTTTGGGGGCCACACCCGGTGGTGCTCACTCCTGCTGGGCTGGGGGACCGTGGGTGGTGCCGGGGATTGGACCTGCGTCATCTGCATGCAAGGCAGGCGCCCTCCCTGCTGCATTATTACATGCGAGTGCCCGATGTTTACTGCAGAGCCAGGTCTGCAATGGTTTGCATGCAGATCGCACCTCTGTAAGGTAAGAAATCTTAACGATGTCTTAGTCTGATGGCAGCAATAGTCCTACACTTGCCTTCTCATCGGCTCACATTCTTCAAACTTTATTTTCGACTTTTCTGTGCTGTTTACATAGCTCTGTATCTTAAAGCTTCTTGTAGAGTAGTTCTCCACCCACCCGACGCTGGCCGCAACAGCCCCCTCACCACACACACACACACACACACACACACACACACACACACACACACACACACACACACACTTCACTTTGTCAGTCTCTCTGGCAACAGATCAGTAGAAATCTGTACACCTGCCACCGCTCTATCCCCGATTTCCAGATTTCCTGCATATTCTGCATCTTCCTGTGCTGTTTTGTGGGTGATTTCCTTCCAGGAATCTTCTGTTTCTCTAATTCTCTCTTTGGCGTCCTCTGCTGCTTCTCGTCCATTGCATTTAGATTTCAGAGAAGGTACTTTCTGCGGGCTGGAGGGCTAGTGCAGCAGGGGAGGCCCAGACCTCGGGTCCCCAGAGCCAAACGGAGCCCCACCAGGAGTGACCCTGAGCACAGAGCCAGGAGTCTGCCCCGGGCACCGCTGGCTGTGGGTCCCAAACCAAAAGACAAAGCAAAACCCAAACAGAACCAAAAGAATCTCTCTTGCCGGCAGAGACACAGCCCAAAAGAATGAGGAGCTGCCGAACCCCCAGGCCAGCTGAGACTGCCAATCCTGCCCCTCCACCCCCCTCCCAATCAATACACTGACAGGCCAGGCCCGGCCTCTGCCGGCCTCCCCGGGCCTAGTCAGGGGTCGGTGCAGGAGCCTGCGCTGTGGACAGACAGAGGCAGCGGGACCCTCGACTGGAGACAGCGTCTTCCAGCCCCGCCCCAGGGGCACCATTTGAGGTGGGCGATACCTAAATCCGGGCAGCTTGGGGAGCAGGAGGAAAGTAAGGCTTTGTCTGGCCTGTCCCCAGGCCTCGGGTCCTCCTGGACTCCACTGTGGGATTTCTAAAGCACTGGGATCTCTCCGCTGCGGTGGCACCTTCTAGAACATTCATGGCCGCTGGCTTGGGGGCCTCTCTGTGGAGCCACTCTGCCAACAAAGGCCATGGGCGGTGCCTGGCTGAGAAGCACTCCCCTTCCAGGCGGCTCTTGGAACCCACAAAGGCCCTGGGGGCGGTTGCTATAGCGACGGGGAGGCCACCTACTAATTGGTAGAGGAACAATGGGGAGGTGGCTGGGGTGGCAGTGACCACTGTCTCTGGCGTGGTCCGGCTGGGTCTGGGCCTACCCCCCACCCCTGCGTAGGCACAGATGCCCGCCTGGGGGTACCCTGGGGACACCCCCAAAGGCCAGGGAGCGGGCAGAGGGCAAGGTGGGCACTGAGGGGTGGGAGTTCCCGGGGCCTCTGGGATGGCACAGCCCAGCACAGGGAGGGGAGGCCGGGCAGCCGGCAGCGCCCAGCTGGGGGAGCGAGGCGGGCGGGTTCTTTGGCCCTGCTCCCTCCCACCGTCTCTCTTCTCTTCCCCCACTTTTTTTTTTTTTCCTTTTTGGGTCACACCTGGCGCTCCACAGGGCTTCCTCCTGGCTCTGCACTCAGGAATTACCCGTGGTGGCGCTCAGGGGACCCTATGGGATGCTGGGATCGAACCCGGGTCGGCCGCGTGCAAGGCAAACGCCCTCCCCGCTGTACCCAGCTATACGACTGCCCTGGCCTTCTCTTCCTTAATATGCTCCCCTTCGCTTCTGTTTTTGGCTTCTTTTTGTTTACTTGTTTGGGGGCCACGTCTGGCAGTGCTCAGGGCTTATTCTCGGCTTTGTACTCAGGGGTCACCCCTGGAGGGGCTTGGGCGACCCTATGGGGTGCCGGGGATCGAACCCCTACCTGCCGTTCTCTCTCTCTAGCCCATGGAGGTTCACACTTTTTTCCTCCACCTGAGTGAATCCGTGTTGGGGCTGGAGAAATAGCCCAGCGGGCAGGGGAGCTTGCCCTGCCTGAGGCCGACCCAGATTTGCTCCCCGGCACCCCATATGGTCTCCTGAGCTGCCAGGAGCGACCCCTGAGTGCGGGGTCAGGAGAAACCCCTGGGCACAGCCAGGTGTGGCCCCAAGCAAACCCCAAACCAACCAGATGAGTATATCATTGTTAGTGTCCTAAACTTAGCTGTGTTTTTTTTTTTTTTCGGTCACACCTGGCGATGCCTAGGGGTTACTCCTGGCTCTGCACTCAGGAATTACTCCTGGCGGTGCTCGGGGGACCACATGGGATGCTGGGAATTGAACCCGGGTCGGCCTCCTGCAAGGCAAACGCCCTCCCCGCTGTGCTATCGCTCCAGCCCAAAACTTAGCTGTTTTTTAAATAGCGTAAGTCTGAGAGGTTGTTACACACACACACACACACACACACACACACACACACACACACACATCTTTGTAAGATCTGCATGACATGCCACAGTGTCTCTGTGACGGGTTCTCGGCCAACTAACGTTCGTTTCCGGCTGTTTCCTCCGACTACAACACCCAGCCCTGGCCTTGGAAGGTAACCGAGCCTGGAGCTCATTTCCCGAAAGCAAAGAGCCCGATTCTCTCATTTCTCTTTCCAGCTTTCAGCCCGGTGACGGACCTCAATGGCCAGGGCTGCCCCACGTCCTCCCTGTCCCTCCCCACACGCCCACGTCACCAAGTCCAAACATGAATCCAGGGGCTGGAGCAATAGCACAGCGGGGAGGGCGTTTGCCTTGCATGTGGCCGACCCGGGTTCAAATCCCAGCATACCATAGGATCCCCTGAGCACCGCCAGGGGTGATTCCTGAGTGTATGAGCCAGGAGTGACCCCTGAGCATCGCCGGGTGGGACCCGAAAAAATAAAAAAGAAGCGTCCACACTAGCCCTGGTTATGTCCATCGTGCCCAAACCGATGGCCCCGAGCGCGGGAACTGCAGGGACAGACGGGTCAGTGGGGACGGGTCCCCCAGCCCGGTGGAGAACAGCTTCAGAGGGAGCTGGGGGCCTGGTTGGAGGCCCAGAGGGGCCCAGATTAGAATGGGCTCATGCATATTCTAGAAGTTTCCAGGGAATTCATGCATATGCATGAGGGAGAACAGGCTCATGTGGGGCTGCCGGGCGCTGGTTAGCCGGCCGCTGGGAGGCCACGGAGCTGATGCCCGTCCACGTGGGCGAGCTCGCCAGCCTCCTTTTCTCCAGCCTCCCCAGGAGGCTCCTTCCCCTCTTAAAAGCTAACTTTCCTGGATCAGGGGGAGAGAGAGCACAGCAGGTGGGCACTGGCCTTGCACGTGGCCGACCCGGGTTTGATTCCCAGTGTCCCCCTAGGGTCCCCCAAGACGGCCAGGAATAATAATGCGAAGCCAGAAGTTACAGGTGGGACCCATGGGGCTGGAGCGATAGCCCAGCGGGGAGGGCATTTTCCTTGCATGCGGCCGACCCGGGTTCAATTCCCAGCATCCCGCTCTGCCCTCCTCCCTCTGTCTCCCTCTGCCCTCCTCCCTCTGTCTCCCTCGTGCCCTCCTCCCTCTGTCTCCCTCTGCCCTCCTCCCTCTGTCTCCCTCCTGCCCTCCTCCCTCTGTCTCCCTCCTGCCCTCCTCCCTCTGCCCTCCTCCCTCTGTCTCCCTCCTGCCCTCCTCCCTCTGTCTCCCTCTGCCCTCCTCCCTCTGTCTCCCTCCTTCCCTCCTCCCTCTGCCCTCCTCCCTCTGTCTCCCTCCTGCCCTCCTCCCTCTGTCTCCCTCCTGCCCTCCTCCCTCTGTCTCCCTCTGCCCTCCTCCCTCTGTCTCCCTCCTGCCCTCCTCCCTCTGTCTCCCTCTGCCCTCCTCCCTCTGTCTCCCTCCTGCCCTCCTCCCTCTGTCTCCCTCTGCCCTCCTCCCTCTGTCTCCCTCCTGCCCTCCTCCCTCTGTCTCCCTCTGCCCTCCTCCCTCTGTCTCCCTTCTGCCCTCCTCCCTCTGTCTCCCTCTGCCCTCCTCCCTCTGTCTCCCTCTGCCCTCCTCCCTCTGTCTCCCTCTGCCCTCCTCCCTCTGTCTCCCTCTGCCCTCCTCCCTCTGTCTCCCTCTGCCCTCCTCCCTCTGTCTCCCTCTGCCCTCCTCCCTCTGTCTCCCCTCTGCCCTCCTCCCTCTGTCTCCCTCTGCCCTCCTCCCTCTGTCTCCCTCTGCCCTCCTCCCTCTGTCTCCCTCCTGCCCTCCTCCCTCTGTCTCCCTCCTGCCCTCCTCCCTCTGTCTCCCTCCTGCCCTCCTCCCTCTGTCTCCCTCTGCCCTCCTCCCTCTGTCTCCCTCCTGCCCTCCTCCCTCTGTCTCCCTCTGCCCTCCTCCCTCTGTCTCCCTCTGCCCTCCTCCCTCTGTCTCCCTCTGCCCTCCTCCCTCTGTCTCCCTTCTGCCCTCCTCCCTCTGTCTCCCTTCTGCCCTCCTCCCTCTGTCTCCCTCTGCCCTCCTCCCTCTGTCTCCCTCTGCCCTCCTCCCTCTGTCTCCCTCTGCCCTCCTCCCTCTGTCTCCCTCTGCCCTCCTCCCTCTGTCTCCCTCTGCCCTCCTCCCTCTGTCCCGCTCTGTCCCCCTGAGTCTCGGCTCTCCTGTGTGGCGAGGGTCGGCGGCACCCACCGCCCGGGCAGGGATCAGGACCCCTCTCGGCTGACGCTGCACAGCCTCCCCCCAGCACCGTGAGGAGCGATTCAGGAGCACAGGACCAGGAGCAGCTCTGGAGCACTGCTGGGTGTGCTCAAACACAAAGTCTAATTCGAGAAAAATAAGTCTCCAGATCAGCCCCCTGCCCGGCCCGGCCCCCAGAGCAGAGCACTGTGCTGAGGGCTGCGGCCGAGTCCTGGGCGCCCAGTGCCAGGAGAGGCGGCGAGGGGGGAGGGACGGGGCAGGAGTGAGGCGTGGGGCCGGGAGGCCTGGAGCCCCGAGTGGCCCAGCTCCTGAGTCTCCCATCACCCTCCACGTTGAGATCTCCCAAGATTCTGGAAATTTCCATTCTCACCTTTGGGGCTCTGCCCTGAGAACCTTCTGCCCCCACCCCCCACTCAAGGGCGGGAGGGAGGGTGGGTGCAGGTCCCGGGGGTCCCGGGGGTCTCCGGGCGTCTGGGGCTCAGGAGCTCATGCATAAGCCAGGGGACCTTCGGGCAGGGTGAGAGTGAGGCCGGGTTCACTTCCCTTGCACGGGCGAGCGGCGTCTCTTTAAAAGCCCATCAACGCCGCGGTCAGCGGGTCATTGGGTCTCAGGTCTCGCAGGCACATTTCAATCAGCTCCCGAGGCCAGTAAACAGCTGAGGCTGCCGCCCCTGCCCCTGCGGGCTCCCTCCCCACCACACTGAGGGGCCCCTCGGACCCAGGCCGGGGAGAGTCAGGGCGGGGCCTTCCCGGGCTGGGGGACGCAGGTGGCGGCCTGGCCTGCAGAATGCGGCCCCCAGGGGCAGCTTCTCTGCCCCAGATAAACCAGAGATGCCTTTTAATCTTCGGGGCTTGGGGCCACACCCAGCCGTGCTCAGGGCTTACCCCCGGCTCTGGGCCCCGGGGTCGCTTCTCGAGGGCTCAGGGGCCCCTTGGGTGCCGGGGGCCCGGCCCGGCCGCGCGTGAGGCCAGCGCGCTCCTGCCATGCACGGCTCCAGCCTCGGCTCCTGGTTTCTTCTGTGTCCCGAGGGGCTCCACCCGGGGTGTGGGGGGGCGGGGACCCTTGGTGCCCTCTGGCTTGCTCACCCTCGAGAGTGTCGTGGACTAAGTCTCACGCTTGTGGGGTGGGTGTGATCTGTGAAAGATGCGCAGACTCGATGCTTCAGAGGTTCAGGTTTGAGGCTGGAGCGATGGTCCTGCACGGCCGACCCGGGTTGGATCCCCGGCGTCCCAGAGGGTCCCCTGAGCACCGCCAGGAGTGACGCCTGAGCTCAGAGCCAGGAGTCACTCCTAGACATTGCCCCGTGGGGCCCAAACACCAAGTAACTAAATAAATGAGAAAAAAACAAAAGAAGTCCAAGCTTCCTGTCGGGTTGAAGCAGACGCCCCTCCCCGTGTCCAGCCTCTCCTTCTGCACACGCGTGACGTCAGACAGCCTGTCCCTCGGTGCCGGTCCAGTTTACGGTGTCCTGGCCTTGGTTTGATCTTGTTTTCTGTTTTTTGACCCCACCCAACGACAGTCAGGAGTTACTCCTGGCTTTGCACTCAGGAGATGCTCTTGGCAGTGCTCAGGGGACCCTATGGGATGCCGGGGATCGAACCCAGGTCGGCCGAGTGCAAGGCAAACGCCTCCTCACTGTGCTGTGCTTGTCCTGCCTCTCGCCTCCTGCTCACCTCTAGGGTCCAGTGGCCTCGTCCAGCGCGCGCCTTTGGACCCGGACTCCAGCTGGGTTGCTGTCACCTGTGTCTGCTGGTTGGGCCTCTCGGGACCGTACCTGGAGGCTCCCTGTCCCCGCGGCTGTCCCTGCCGTCCACGTTCCTGTGGCTAAGGAGTTCGCTCCCCCGACAGGGGAGGGGCCTGAGGCGGGGGCGTCTCTTGCCTCCTCTGTCCCGTCCCTTCTGTCCCGTCCCCAGCCGTCCCATCACCTATTTTGACTGAGACCTTCTCAGCGGGATAAATTTAGTTAAATTAATTCATCTGGGGCTGGAGCGATAGCATAGTGGGTAGGCATTTGCCTTGCACGCGGCCGACCCCGGTTCGATCCCCGGCATCCCATATGGTCCCCCAAGCACTGCAGGGAGTAATTCCTGAGTGCAAAGCCAGGAGTAACCCCTGAGCATCGCTGGGTGTGACCCAAAAAGCAAAAAAAAAAAAAAAATTCATCTGGAGGGTCACACCCAGCGGTGCTCAGGGATCACTCTGGGGGCTCCAGGGGCTCTGGGGATCAAACTGTGGCCAGCCCCATAAAGGCCAGGGTCCTGCCCGCTGTGCTTTAAATGAGCTCTGAAATGAACGCGGGTCCAAGGGTCTGCCTGCCTGGCCACTCCCACCGTGACACGGGGACTGGGAAGTGCCACCACCAGCTGCAGGAAGCTGAGAGGCCAAGACCGGGAGAAAGGCCGCGGGGCCAGGAGCAGTGGTCAGGAGCAGTGGTCAGTGGGCCCGAGCGATCACGCAAGCGAGGCACTCGCCTTTCCAGGGGTGTGGCAGCCTCAGTCCTGGCCTGAGTCCCCGGCTGGCCGCACAGACGGGCCCATGAGCACTGTCTGCGGCCACCTCCCCCAGCCAGGAATAGCCCCGGAGCACCGAAGGCGGGGCCCAGACCCCAAACCAGACTAAACTAGAATTAGCTGTGGGCGGGGAGAAGGCTCTGTGGGCGGCCCCCTGGGCACCATGGACGCCCTCTGAGAGTCAGGGGAGCAGTGTCGGGACCATCCCCTGAACGACACCAGATGTGACCCGAGGCCCTGTGCCCAACCAGAAAGAATGAATTGTGGGCTGGAGCGGTAGCCTAGCGGGTCGGCACTTGCCTTACACATGATCTATCCGGGTCGAGCCCTGGCACCAGGTATGGTCCCTGAGCACTGTCAGGAGTGATCACTGAGTAAGCTCTGAGCACTGCCAGTGTGCCCCAAAGCAGCAGCAAAAAAACCCAAACCCAAAGCACCCCCTTGCCACATTTTGCTGTAAATATTCTGTATTCTGCTGTGTGTGTGTGTCTATGTGTGTATGCATGTGTGTATGTGTGTATGGGTATGTGTGCGTATGCGTGTGTATGTGTGTGCGCGTATGTGTGTGTATGTGTGTGCATGTGTGTGTGCGTGTGTGCGTATGTGTGTGCATGTGTGTGTGGTGTGTGTGTGTGTGTGTGTGTGTGTGTGTGTGTGTGTGTGTGTGAGACTCCCGGCAGTGCCCAGGTTTACTCCTGGCTCTGTGCTCAGAGATCATCCCGGCAGGCCCCAGGGACCATATGTGGTTCCAGGAATGGAACCTGGTGTGTCGCGTCACGGCACGCGCCCTCCCCACTCCCCCTGCCCGGCCCCCGCGTTCTGCTTCTCTCACTGGGAAGCACAGATGACACTTGTCACCTGGGTGAGTCATCTTTTTTTTTTCTTTTTGGGTCACACCCGGCGATGCTCAGGGGTTACTCCTGGCTCTGCACTCAGGAATTGCTCCTGGCAGTGCTCAGGGGACCATATGGGACGCTGGGAATCAAACCCTGGTCGTCCGCATGGAAGCAAACGCCCTCCCCGCTGTGCTGTCGCTCCAGCCCCTGGGTGAGGCATCTTGTCCCAGCGTTTGTGCCTTTGTTCAGAGAGGAGGGGGCTGCCCGGGGCTGCCAGGAGGGAGGGACCGGGGAGCCCCTCCCTACCCAGCTGGGCGCCGCCCCAGGGCCCTGGGCGCTGACTCTGCTGGCCACTCCCCTGCGCTCCCCGCAGCTTGCAGGCCCGGCCCTGCCCATCGCCGGGAGCCTCCTTGGAGATCTCCTGCACATTTTCATTAATTTCCATTAAATAATTAAACCAGGAAATTAATCATTTCAGCCTGAGTCGTCCGGGGTGTGCCTTTCCCGTATCCCAGGAGCAGGGGCCTTCGGGCGCGTCTCCTGGACACGGGGTCGTAGGGAAGCGGCGGGGCTGGGGGGACTCCGGGCTCTGTGCTCAGGAGTGACCCTGCTGGTGCCCAGGTATGTGGGCCCGGGGATTTGAGCCAAGGGTGGAGGTGGAGCACGCAAGGCAGGTCCCCCCCCACCCACTGCATCTCTGCCCCGTCATTGCTTTAAGCCTAACGGTGAGGGGAGGGTGGGTGAACGGGCAGGTGGGCAGAGGAGTGGAGACTTGGGAACAAGACCCCAAACGTCAAGTCCTCCTTTTTGAGCCTTGCACACAGCTGACCTGGGTTGGATCCCCGGCATCCCATAGGGTCCCCTGAGCCTGCCAGGAGTGATCCCTGAGCACAGAGCCAGGAGTGAGCCCTGAGCACATAGCCGGGAGTCAGCCCTGAGCACAAAGCCAGGAGTGATTCTTGAGCACAGAGCCAGGAGTCAGCCCTGAGCACAAAGCCAGGAGTGATCCCTGAGCACAAAGCCAGGAGTCAGCCCTGAAAACAGAGCCAGGAGTGATCCCTGAGCACAGAGCCAGGAGTCAGCCCTGATCATCCCCAGGTGTGACTCCAAATGCCCAAACCTCCAAAACAAACGAAAACCAAAAGCAAAGGTTGACTTACTGCCTCTGGGGAGCACTCGGGGTGCTTATCAAGTGAATGAGCGTCCTTGGTCCTGTCCACTGCCTGCAGGACACTCAGCTCTGCCCCGCTTCGTCTCCCCAAACAGGCTCTCGACTGGCCCCTTCCTGGGCCCCGGAGCAGCCCTGAGAAGGGGGCGCAGAGGTTTGCAGCCCAGCCCGAGCACGCGTGGGCATGCTCCCGGCACTCTGGCAGGAGCGGGGGTCTGGGTCACCCCGACAGAGCGCTGGCGACCTTTCTGGGGACCCGGGCGCATAAACGTCTCCTGGCTTTGCAGAGCCAGGCGGGCGCGGGCAGAATTCCCTTCGCTCCCGGACAGGCCCCGTACCCCTGTACCCCGACTCCTCCTGCTCATTTCAGGCTCCCCGGGGGACCGGGTGGCAGGTGTGGGGGATGATGACATCACAGCCATTACCCCTCCTGGTGACCCCGTCCTCAGCCGGCCCCCAGGGGCCACGCAGCAGGAGCAGGAGCCAGGAGGTGCAGGGCCAGGTGGGCGGCTACGTGAGGACCCCCAGGGAGGGACCGTTTGTGCACAGCTGTTCTGCTCTCTGGAAGTGCTCCGGGGGTGTGGGCCGAGCGCACGCATGCCGGGACCCGGGGTGGCTGGGACAGCCCTTAGCGCTTAATGGGCACCGGGTGCCCGGGGCAGCTGAGTGCTGGGTTTTGGCCCTCGCTGGAGGCGACGCCTGTTTCCCGCTGTGATCTCGGGTGCCCCCGCCCCTCTGCGAGGCCTCTGCGGACTGGGGCTACGCTGGGCTGCTCTGTCTCAAATCAGCGTCAAAGACGCTGGGCCCGCGTGTCGCGGGGGGGAGGGCCTTTGCCCGGACGTCAGCCAGCCTGAACCCGGTCCCGGCACCTCCTCTGATCCCGGCAGCACCTGCGGGCGAGTCCCAGGGCAGAGCCCGGAGAAGCCCTGAGCGTCGCCAGCTGAGGCCGGAGACAACCCCCAGGGCTTCAGGGACTCACGTGTCTTGTTGTGTCTTCGCTTTGGGGGCTGCAGCCGGCAGGCTCAGGGGCGCCTCCTGATGGTACATGCAGGAATTACTCCCAGAGGTGCTTGGGGGACCCACGGGGGTGCCGGGGACCGAACCCGGGTCGGCCGCGTGCAAGGCAGACGCCCTCCCTGCTGTGCTCTCGCTCCAGCCCCAGAGACGCCCCTGCTAGTCCCTGGTGCCTGAGCTGCTCCCCAGGGCGCCCGTGGCCGTTAGTGACCACTAACTATGGGTCTCTGGAGGCCGGGGCACCCGCTCCAGGTGGGGAGGGAAAGGCCCCCTGGAAAGCACGGGCCACTCAGGAGAGGCCTGGCTTGTCCCACCTGCCCGTTCCTGCCTGCAGGTAACGCCAGGCGCTGCAATTCAGACTAATGTGGTACCCTGAGGCCCTCAGGAGCTGGAGCACTGGAGAAGGAGTCACGTTCCCCACACGGTGGGTGGTGGCTAATTTTGGGTATTTACTCGGCTGCACACAGAGGGCCCGGACTGTTCTGGGGTGTCTGGGGCGGCTCAGCCCAAGAGCACAGGGGCCCGGCCCCCACGGGAGCTGGTCCTCTGCAGCGGGGTGGGCCTCGTCTAATCAGTGGGCATCCCAGTAGCAACAAAAGGTGGATTTCCCCTGGGAGAGAAAAATTCTGCCTACAGACCCCCCCAGTGAACACCACAGGCCTTTCCTGGGGCCTCTAGCACGAGGCCCCCCGCTGCAGAGTGTATCAGCCAGCACACAGCCTCTCCTGGGCGCCGCCTGGCCCTGGCATGTGTAGGTTCTCTGCACGGCCTGGGCGTATGTGGGTGTCTGTGCGTGCGTGCAGTCTGCAAATCCCTCTCGATATCGGGGTTCTCCGGACTGACACAGACCAGTTACACCCACGAAACACTCTGGGCCGGGGTGACAGGACAGCAGGGAGGGCGCTCACCTCCCGGTTCACTCTCCGGCGTCCCTTCTGGTCCCCCTAGCCGGCCGGGAGTCAGCCCTGAGCACGCCGGGCGTCCCGCCCCGTGGTGCCACGCCTCACCTCCTCGCGTGCCCGAGAAGCCGGCAGGTACCGCCTGCCTTCAGGAGGCGGGGACAAAGCCCCAGAACAGTGGCTGCTGGGGTGACAGCAGGTGACAAATATCAAAATCAGTTTGGAGCACTCTGCTTCCGGGCCCATGTTTTCAGTTTTCTCTCAGGAGGGAAGCAGCTTTCAGACGGACCCCCACGGCCACTGCCCCACACACACCCGCCCCCAGGCTCCCTCTCAGCCCTGCTTCAGCCCTGGCGACCAGAGAGCTGCTCTTCCCCGGGCTGGCGAGTCTGACTTGGGGTCACACCCAGCTCAGTGCCTGGGGGTTGCCGTGGGGTGGTGCTGGGGACGGACCCCCACCTCCTGCACGTTAAAGTTCATGCATCGACCCTTAAGTCGAAGGTTTTTGTCTTTGCTTTGGGGCCACGCCTGGTGCAGTTCAGGGCTTACTCCTGGCTCAGGAATTACTCCAGGTGCTGTTCAGGGGGTCAAAGGGGATGCTGGGGATTGAACCCAGACTGGTCACACGCAAGGCAAACGCCCTCCCCGCGGGACTAAGGCTCTGGCCCGGAGAGTTTCTTGGTTTGGATTTTTTTAAATCTTTTGTTGCTGTTGTTGGGCCACGTCGACTGTGCTGGGGACTTGCTCCTGGCTTTGTGCTCAGGGATCCCTCCTGAGGGCCTCGGGGATTAGCCCGGGCTGTCCTCTGCGCCCTCCCTCCAGATCCTGCAAAGGGGCTTGTAAACCGCCACGAGCACGGCCCAGCCAAGAAACTGGTGCGGACCCGGACCAGTGAGGGCCCCCCCCCACCTCAGGTTCTCCCGGGGCAGGCGGGTCCCAGGGTGCCGGAAGCTGGGTGAGGAGGGGCCGTCCGGGCGGGGGAGGCCTGTGGAGGCAGCTGAATGTTTGTCGAGTGAGCAATGGGAGCAGGGCGGGATGTGAGGGTGGGAAAGTGAGTCTGCAGCAGAGCTGGGCGCTCAGCGCCGGCTGCTCCTGAGCATCCCCGGGACCCCATCACCTCGGCACCCCCCGACTCTCCCAGCCCCTGCTGGAGAGGGCGCCCCTCAGGGGAGAGGGTGCTGGCCGCCTGGCCAGGGGGGCAGTGAACAGCTCCCACCCCCTCACCCCTGCACCGGGGGCAGCTGCCGCTCTCCAGCTCTCCAGCCGAGGACTGTATTCAAATCTCTGCAGAAGCCGCGCCCAGACTATTTTTAGCCGACTCCGAGGGGGTTGATCCAGGCTGCCTGGAGCAGGGGCGCAGTGGGGGCAGCTCCAAGCCGGCTGCCGGGGCCCCTGGGACCTGGAGAGTCTAGCGGGGCTGCTCTCCCCGGTGTGGGGGCCCTGTGCTCCGTTCTGCCCCACCGCGGGGGCCCCGGCAGCCCCTTCCTCCTGCTGCTGTTGCAGGTGCATAGGGGGGTCGCATGCACACCTGCTGCAGGCATGTGGGCGGCCCCGGGATCGAACTCAAGGCCTCGAGTCGGCCCGAGCCACGAGCCAGCCCCTGGCTTCCGCACGTTGGGGCTTTTATGCTTCCTGATGGCCAGGTGGAGGCCAGGGGCTGCTGTCTGGGCCCTCCAGCTGGTGGTCACTCGCCCCTTGTCTGGAGGCGTGCACGATGGGCTCCGCCGTGCCCGGCCCCCTGCCCTCTCAGGCAACTCGGCCTTGGCTTTCTGCGGCTGCTCTCTGATCAGAAGCGGCCTTCACGCCTCCCTCGGCCTCCGCTCGTGGGCTGGAGGTCAGCCGCGGGCAGGGGGGGGAAGGCGTGGGCAGGGCGGCCGCCCCGCGCCTGTGTCTATAATAGTGTTTGTGTGGGAGCAAATCTGTGTCATCCCACATTTGTCCAAACCCAGGTCTGCACGGCGCCCTGAAGCAGCCGTCCGCCGGAGAGATCACAGCCCTCGGCCCCCGTCACACCGTCCCCGTGGGGGGGACGCAGCCGCATTCCCACTCAGCCCCGCAGCGAAGCTAAAGCTGCTCTGGGAAAGGGCGGGGTTGTGCTCTTCCCCCCCACCCCCACCCCCGGTCCGCCTCCCCTCCCCTCTCCCGCCTTCCCGCTGCTGTTTCTGGGTCACACCCTGCAGTGCTCAGGGCTCACACCTGCCTCTGCAGGCTGGGCTCAGACCCAGGCAGGGCCTCCCCCCTGCACTGTTGCTCCAGCCCCCTCCCCTCACACCTAAGTAAAATCTTCAATAAAAACTGTTCTGCTTTCAGAAGATTTAAAGAATAAATAATAGGGGAAAAGGCCTGGGCTGAAGGGACAGCACCGCGGGGAGGGCGTTTGCCTTGCACGCGGCTGACCCAGGTTCCATCTCCGGCATCCCAGAGGGTCCCCCGAGCACCCCAGGAGTGGCTCCCGAGTGCAGAGTAAGGAGGAGCCCCTGAGCATCGCCAGGTGTGCCCCTCCCGCCCAGAAAGGCCTGTGTCTGCCACAGCCTCTCCAGACTGCTGCGTGCCCCCGCCCCCCCCCCCGCGTCTCGACAGTGCGACCACGGCCCCCTGCCACCACGGCCCCCCATGAGCTAGACCCACTGACGACAGCCCTCTGCAGCCTAAACTCCTCAGGGGCCTCTACCTGCCAGCGGCTCCTCAGCTCCCAGCCCCTGGCCACAACCCCAAGCCCTGAGCATGAGCAGTGGCAAGCCCCTCAGATGCAGGGTCCCCAAGTGCCTGTGACTGGGAGGCCAGGTTGGGGGGTGCCCCAGGGTCATTTGATCCTCAGCAATGTGAAATGAACTATCGCCTTCACGGTGAAGCACACTCAGTGCTCACTCGCTGGGTGACCTCGGACAAGTGACTGGAGTCTCTGTGCTGAGCCATGCAGAACAGACCCACCACATGTATGACAGATGCTGGGTCATGACGACCCCGTCGGCCCCGGGTGCCCAGGGGCCCCAGTCAGGCTGCAGGAGGTGGACGCGATGACGCTCGGGGTGCCACAACCAGAGACCCTGGAGACAGAGGGGCACCTTGGCTGACAGGGGTGCTCCCTGACTGTGTGGTGGGGGACCCAGGGAGCACCCCACCCCGAGCCCCCCTGGTTCCAGGCAGCCCTGGGGAAAAGACGAGGAAGCGCAGCTCCTCCTTGCTCCACACATCCCGATAAAATATTTATTATTTCAAGAAATAAATCTTTAAAAAAAAGAGAAGAGTCTCTATTGCTTCCCCAACAGCTGAGTGCTGGGGCCCGTGGGGTCACGGGGTCACTGGGGCCCCAGGTCCAGTGAAGGCCCCTGAGTGAGCGTCAGCGTCAGTCTCCAACTCTGGGTGCCTGTTCTCCCTGGCGGGGGCTGCTGGGGTCCAAGAGGGGTGGGTGGGAGAGGGGTCAGGGATCTGGGGGGTGGCAGTGTTTCTGGGGCCGGGCCTGTCGATCAGGCCAGGCTGGGGTGCAGGCGAGAGCAGGGGTGCAGGCAGGCCGCAGGGATGAGGGTGGGGGCAGGGACAGGCCGCAGCCTGAGGGGGGAAGCCGGGAGGCCGCAGCCCACTGCGCCCTTCCCAGCCTCTGACCACGGCAGACGCCGGGGCCAGTGACAAGCCTCCCAGGCTGGACTCTGCGGGACCGAGGCTGGAGGGGGAGGAAGGCTGGAGAGGTCCGGGGTCTGGAATCCAAGTCATGCCAGGGCGGGCGAAGCCCAGAGAGAAGACGGGACAAGCAGGAGGGGAACCCAGGTCCGGGTTGACCCTGCACCCCTGAATTTAGTTCCCGAGGATCGAGGGAGGGCGTCTGGGCGGGCGGGGTGGACCCCTCCTGGCCTTCCCCAGCCCCTGCCCCTTCTGTCCGCACCCCCAGCTACTCCGGAGGGACAGACTGACCCTAACGTCGAGCCCGCACGCCCCAACTGTCTCAGGCGCCCCTGGGCCCGCGTGGACCCCGCCGTCTCTCCTGCTCCCAGAGGCCTCTGCCATCCGGGGGGCCGCGCGGCGGCTCACAGGCAGTCCTGGCACAGGGCCACCTGGCCCTTGCGGAAGTCCCGGCAGGGGCACAGCCGGCGGTACTTGGTGCTGGCGCCCGCGCAGCTGAAGAGCAGGGCGTCCTTCTGCAGGAAGCACTCCTGGCCGGGCTGCGCGAAGGCCGGGTACAGGTGGCTCATCTCCGACTCGGTGCTGTCACAGGGCACCTGCAGCCTGGGCGGGCACCGGGAGCTGGGACCGGCTCGGGCTGGCCCCGCCCATAAAGGCCCCGCCCCACAAGGCCCCGCCCCCACCGTTCGGGTCCGCCCCTTACTCCCATCAGGCCCCGCCCCTCCTGTCTGACCTTGCCCCTTCCTCCCACCAGGCTCCGCCCTCCCGTCTGGCCTGTCCCACACTCCCACCAGGCCCCGCCCCTCCCTCCATCGGGCCCCGCCCCTCTCCTCTGACCCTGCCTTCACTCCCTTCAGGCCCCGCCCCTCCCTCACGTCCGACCCCGCCCCTACAGCCAGGCCCCGCCCTTCGTGCCCTAGGGAAGGCGTCGTCCCCCCACCCCTCCCCGCGAATGCCCGATGACCCCCGCGCTGCCTCTTGGGTCCAGCCCCTGAGCCGGTGCGGGCGGGCGGGCACTCACGTGCGGAAGGCGGCGCGGCTGTTGAGGAAGGGGAAGAAGGCGGGCTCGCAGACCAGCCCGTGGTCCAGGCAGGCGTCGGTGCAGGCCCGGCCCTCGGCCGCCAGCCAGGCGCGCAGGGAGCGCGCGGGGGGCCAGGTCCCGGGGCTCAGGCTGGCGTTCCGCGCCCACTCCAGGTGGCTGGCGTTGGGGGCCAGCACCAGGGGCCCCTGCGGGGCCGGGGTTCCCGCGGGCGCCGCGCCTGGGGCCGTGCAGAAGTCCTGCCCGCGGGAGAGCGGGGTGAGCAGGGGGCCCGGGCGCCTCTCACGGCGGGCTCAGGGCTCCGGCTGGCCGCAGTGCCCAGGGGCTTCTACCCACGGGGCCCTGCCCACAACTCGCCCTGCCGGGTCCCGGTCTTGGAGTTGCAGGGTGCGCTGCATCGCAACAGCTTACCCCCAGCCCCTTGGGGACCCCGTGGGGGAGGGGGCACAGCCCGTCCCCCCGGCCCCCCATGGGGTCTCTACCCATCCCGGGCTGGGGCTCAGAGCTTCAACGTCTCCTTCAGTGGCTGAACCAAACGCTGAGCTTCGTTTTGGATTGGGGGCCACACTCGGTGGTTCTCCGGGGCTCCTGGCCGAGGGGGGCGTGGGGGCGTGGGGGCAGGGAGGAGCTGGGAATGGATCCAGCCCCTGAACTCAGCCCACCCCACAGGCCTAACGACCCGCCTTCATGACGAAGTTGTGTCTGTGCTGTGAGGACCAGGGCGGTGGGTCACCCCCAGCCCAGCCCCACCTGCAGGGCTCACGGCCCCTCCCGCCCACTCTGACCCCCAGCGCCCCTACCTGGTGCTGGATGTAGGCGTGCAGGCGCTCCAGCATGCCCTCGCACGTGTACTCGTAGGGGAGGTAGGGGTCCACCTGTGGGGGAGGCACCCAGCTTGGAGGCCTGGGGGCTCTCACAGCCCCAGGCACTGGAGAGTCCAGCTGGCCCCCGGGTTCAGGACCCAGCCCTGCCGCCCATCCCCAGTGCCCTCCTCAGACGCCCAGGTTGCAGCATCCTCCCCCCTCACACACGGCCCGGGGTGCCGAGGACTCAGTGGCACCCCCGGTGCACCTGCGTGCCACCCCGGACGAGGACAGAGGAACTTGGGGCGTCCCAGCCCACGGGGTGCCCCTGTCCAGACCTGGCTCCCAGAAGGACGGAAGTGGGGGCCCCGGGCCCCGGGAGCAGCCAGGCGAGCGCTCAGCCGGCAGGGCAGAAGGGGGCCGAGTCTCTGGCTGGCACTGTGGGTGGGTGTCCCAGGAAAGGGGACCCCGGGGCCCCCGGAAAGCTGTGGCCACTGTGGCCCTGCCCTGCCCCCAGCTCTCAGCCAGCCCTGACCTGACCTGTGTCCCCTGACCCGCACCCTTGTCCCTGTCCCTGGATCCGGGAACGAGGGTTTGGATCCAGCGCCATTCCCGAGGACCCTGCAGCCCCTGTCCCCGCCCGGCAGCTGCAGTGACTCCCCGGGGCTGGCTGGGGACAGTCTCCGGGCATGCAGGGGTCAAGCCCAGATTAGCAATCAAAGCCCCAGAGCCGGGTGGAGGCTGGCACGGGCGCTAAGGCGCTGACCTTGTGCAGCTGACCCGGGTTGGAGCCCCGACACCCCATAAGGTCCCCTGAGCCCCTCCAGAAGTGACCACTGCGCTCAGAGCCAGGAGCACGCCCTGGAAACCGCTGGGTGTCCGGGTGTCGCCCCCAAACAAGAACCCCAGAGACCCTCCGTTGGCGTGGCCCCGCCGTGGGCCCCTCTCAATACACACGTCTCTGGGTGGGGTGCAACAGAAGCCCTGTGGCCGCGTGATTCCAAGGGCCGGCCACCTGTCCTGTCCCACTGGCCAGGGGCGGCAGGCCTGGTCACAGGGCACGTGGGGACGGGCGCTGGGCTCGAGAGGCCTCACCCCAGGTAGACGCCAGGGGGAGCCCTGAGCCCGGGAGGGCCGGAGGGGCCCCGGGGGTGCAGCTGGCTCGCCCCCTCGGGCCCTGGGAGCGGCCCCCAAATCTCTTTACTGGAGTAGCATGAACGGGCCCAGCCACTCGCCTCCCGTCACACAGCCTGGGGTGCCCGGGGGGCTCCCGGGGGCTTCACGGGCGGTGCTGGGGCTGAGGGGGCTGCAGGGGGCCCGGCTGGCTGGTGCCGACTGAAAGGCCCAGGGGCTACCTGGGAGTTTTGTTTGGGGGCACATACGGCAGTGCTCAGGGCCGAGTCTTGGCTCTGCAGTCAGGGGTCACTCCTGGTGAGATTTGGGGGACCCTGTGGGGTGCCGGGGATCAGACCCGGGCGAGCCGTGTGCAAACCCAGCGCCTCCCCACTGCACATCGCTCCTGGGCTTCTCATTCTGTTTTGGCTTTGGTTTGGGGCCACGGCCGGGGGTGCTCCGGGCTGAGTCCTGGCTCTGAGCCCAGGAATCCCTCCCGCTGGTGCTCGGGGGACTGAGCCCGTGTCGTCTGCGTGCAAGGCAAGTGCCCTCCCCGAGGTCCCTTCGCTCTGGCCCCTCTCCTGGGCATCTAGATCCTCTTAATACTGTGGTTTTTTAATTAGTTAATGAACAAATTGAACAGATGTCCATGTTAAAGACTATCAAACAGAAACGCAATAAAAGCACATTCGCCTCCTGCCCCAGAGGCCGGCCTATCCCCAAGGCAGCTGCCGCCGCATATTTCTTGTGTGAGCAACCAGAAATAATCCAGCACAGAGACTAGCCCAGACATACATGGACACAGGGGCACATGGGCACACACACATGGGTGTACACACAGGCACGTGTGCGCATGGGAGTATAGACACACTGAACACTGGCATAGATACACAGATGCATGCACACACAAGTGTACACACAAATACACAGGCACACGTACACATGGGTGTACACGCAGACACGGGCACACACGGGGTACACACAGGCGCACGTGTGCACGGGTTTGTATGCACACACAGGCGCACGTGTGCACGAGTATGTATGCACACACAGGCGCACGTGTGCACGGGTATGCATGCACACACAGGCGCACGTGTGCACGGGTATGCATGCACACACAGGCGCACGTGTGCACGGGGCACATGCACAGAAAGGCGCGCATGAGCACAGGAGTGCACGGGGCACACGCACAGACTGGCAGCCGCGGGCGCACGTGGCAGGGGCTCCCACCTGAGTGCTCAGGATGGCCTGGATGGCCGCCTCAAACTCCCCCGAGTTGTTGTAGTCCACGGTCCACACGTGTGGCTTGCCAATGAACTTCTCCGCGTAGGGGTGCTGTGAGAACACCTGGGGGCACAGGCGCGCTGCTGGGCCTCCGTGGGCTGAGGGCAGGGGTGCCCCGCCCGGCCCGCCCCCCCGGCGCCCCCCGCTCACCTCCCTGGAGGTGGGCTTGCCCCGGAAGAACTCGTGGTTGAGGGAGCTGTGTGGCGGCCGGAAGCCGGCCTGCAGGAACACGCAGCCGTTGGCGATGGCCTCCAGCGGCGCGGGGCCCTCGTAGGGGAAGCCGAACCCGATGAAGAGCTGAGGACGGGAGGGGAGGGGGTGGGCTCGGGCGGGGGCTGGGCGCGGGTCGGGGAGGACACAGCCGAGCCCAGGTTCCCCCGTGTGGGGGGGGAGGCGCAGCAGTGGCCTGCACTGGTCAGCGGGGACTCCAGGGGGACTCCAGGGGGGAAGGGCCCAGGGCCACCTCGGCCGCTGACCTCGAAGGGCCTTGGCCAATCCCAGAGAATGAGCCGCGCGAGGCCGCCCGGCACCGTGGGGCAGGTTGCTCACTGGACAAAGGTGCCCCCGCCCCACCCCCACGGGGCCCTCCCCTCCCGCCGCTCAGCGTGGGGGCACCTGCCTGGTGGGCACCCCCCCGACCCCGTCTGGGGCCAGCGGAGGCCGCGCCAGGCGCAGGCTCACCTTGGCCTTGCGCAGCAGCTGCTGGAACTCGGGCTGCGGCAGGAGCCCGTGGTTCTTCACGAAGGCGGGCACCTCGGGCGGGCGCTGGCTCTCGTAGTACACGGTGCCGTGGATCTCCATGTACTTGTTCAGGATGCCCAGGAACTTCTCCTTGCCCTGGAAGGACCGTGTTTCTGTACCGGGAGGCTGACGAGGCCGGGCCAGGGGCCTCGGGTCGAGCTACCGTCCCGGGACGCGTCTGTCCGAGGGGCCCCCGGGAACGGGCAGTGCCGCCCCGGGGCGCCGTCCGACCTCCAACCCAGGGACTCCAGCGGCCCCTCGGGCGCCAAACCTCAGTTCCCTCCTCACCCTCCCCCGGCACCGCCCCCTCGGCCTTGGGTTTTACTTATTGGGGCCACACCTGGCTGTGCTCGGAGACGGGAGGGGAGCCCGCAGCCGCGGGTAAGGCAGGCGCACTGCGTTCGCGCTCTGGCCCTGCCCGCTCTCCCGCCACCTGCCCGCCCGTCACACACCCCTCACCCACCCACCCACCCACCAAGCCATCTACGCCCAATCATCCATCCCTCTCCCTCCCCCTTCCTCCCCCCACCCCGGCCATCCGTCTGTCCATCCATTCACCCACACCCCATGGCGCATCCCTCCTGCCACCCTCCCCTGGCATGCCCACCCGTCCAACGACCTCCCCCCAGCCCCGTCCGGGCAGTGTGTACTGACGGTGCACCGTGGCGCCGTGCCCGATGCCGGGAGCACGGCAGGGAGCAGTGCCGGCACTTCCAGGGGACACGCGCGCGCGAGACAAACGTCCCCAGGCTGGCTTAGGCTGGACTGCGCCCCTCCCCCAGGGCCTGGGCCTCGGGGCCCAGCCCAGCCACGGGGGCAGGGACAGGGGGTGACGCCTTGCGGACGGCCCCTCGGGCTCCCCCGTAACCTGCACAGACACTGTCAGCGTCCAGGGACCCGGGGGCCTCACGGTGACACAGGGGTGCCCGAGCTGTGTGTCGCCGCCGGCCTGGGGCAGCTGTGCTGGGTGCAGCTGCTGGGCCTGGGAGGGGCCCTGGTCAGGAGGGGTGGGGCGGGGGGGCCGCCAGCCGTGAGGGGGCACGGGGAA
Organism: Sorex araneus; assembly: GCF_027595985.1. Lineage (NCBI taxonomy): Eukaryota > Metazoa > Chordata > Mammalia > Eulipotyphla > Soricidae > Sorex > Sorex araneus. Next base: position 237,353,303 of record NC_073304.1, on the reverse strand, counting down.
GCCAGTGCAGCCCGCGAGCCCCCGAAGGACCTGAGTGAGGCCCCCAGTGCCCCTGAACTCAGACGGGCGGCCCGTTCCCAGGCCTGTCCCCTCGGGGGAGCGGCCCAGGGAGAGTGCGGCCCCCTCAGCTGGTGCTTCTGGGAAGGCCCGAACCCACCCAGGGGAGGAGGAGCAGCTGCGGCCCGTGTCCCGGGGCCGCTGAGCCCACAGCCAGCACCGGGTCACAGGCCGAGGGTCCCACTGAGGGGTCTCGGGGCTCCGCCAGGACGAGAGGCAGCCGTGCGGCCACCTCGGGCCAGCACTGAGGGTACAGGGGGCGGACAGAGCCCCACCCGCGCCCCACCCGTGCCCTGCCCCACCCGCGCCCTGCCCCCCGCTGTGCCCTGCCCCCCCGCCCGCGGCCGCGGGGAGCACTGGCATGTTCCAGTCAGCGATTTTGCTCCATCAAACCAGGGGCATGTGTGTGCACACATGTATGCATGTCAACATGTATGCAGTCTCGCGGAAAGGAAGGTTGTCTGCTAGGCCGCGCCCCCACACCCAGAGTTCTACTCACTTAGAGAGGCCCAGGAGGGGGGAGAGAGAGGGAGGGAGAAAGGGGGAGAGAAAGAGAAGAGAGAGAGAGGGAGAGAGGGAGGGAGAGGGGATAGAGGGTGAGAGAGAGGGAGAAAGAGAGGGAGAGGGAGAGAGAGAGAGAAGAGAGAGGGAGAGGGGGAGAGGGAGGGAGAGGGGGAGAGAGAGGAAGGGAGGGAGGGAGAGGGAGAAAGGGGGAGAGAAAGAGGGAGAGAGGGAGAGGGAGAGAGAGGGAGAGAAAGAGGGAGAGAGGGAGAGAGAGAGAGGGATAGAGACAGGGAGAGAGACAGGGAGAGAGAGAGGGGGAGAGGGGGAGAGAGAGGGAGAGAGAGAGGGAGAGAGAGGGAGAAGGAGAAAGG